>NC_058135.1:290888169-291000669 GCF_016433145.1 Gracilinanus agilis | reverse complement strand
GCCCGCTGCTCCTTTGCCCCATGATGAGGAGCCTGGAGAAGCAGCGGGGCCACTCCAGCAGCCTGGCTTCAGCTGGGATGGCCTGCGGGCCTCGCTGAGCATCTCAGGGGCCGAGGAGGGGAAGTGGCTGCCTGACGGTCTGCTCTGGGGGAGCCTCCAAGGATGCCGCAGCGTCCTGAATGAGGCTTCCCTCTGGGTGGGCGTCAGACTAGAGACCCACGGCTGGCGCTAGGCTCATACTTGGAGCCGTTCGAGCTGAGCTGGAGCTCAGAGTGGCTCCCGCTGGCACTCCCTTCAGCAGGTCCCCCTCCTCGAGCTGGCACCAAAATGAGACTTCAGAAGAAAACATGAAACCAGAAGAATTCGGCTGCTGCCAGGGAACAATGCAGACTTCACTCAGGGATGCTAAAGCTGGAGAGCGTTCACACATCCTCCAGCTTAGAATCAGTACTGTGTCTTGGTTCTAAGGCAGAAGCCCAGGAAGGGCTGGACAATAGAAGTCAAGGGACTTTGCCACGGTCACACAGCCAGAAAGTGTCAGAGGCCAAATCTGAACCCAGGACCGCCTGGCTCTCTATCTCTCTCTCTCCCAATATACCCCTCCCCATCCCCAACAACTAACCGATGGCCTTCTTCATGCCTCTTGCTGCGAGTAGTGGCAGCTCTAGGAATCCTACTGCTTTCAGGAGCCGGGATTCCGCCTCTGTGCTTCCCTTCTGGACCTTAGCAGACGCTGTCTACGAGCCGCGTGGCCAACACAGACCATGCTTCGTCCTGCCAAGTCCCTGGTGATGAGCCTCTTCCCCCTTAGCCAGGCCGACAAGGAGCTGGCAAGCCCCCACCGGCGTTGGCAGGCATTGCCTATAAGCCCATGAGAATTAAAAGGCCTAATAAAATTATTAACAGTCTGTATCACGCTTCCTGGATGAATTGTGCAATGCATAAACATAAATACACATATGTATCTATTTGGCTCTATATGTGCATGTTGCTATAGAAATTACATTTGTATCCGAATGTGTATAGTATATGAGAAAATGTGCTATACAATGGAAAGAGCAGTTGATCTAGAATCATAAGACCTGAGTTCGAAACCTAACTTTACCATTTTCTACTTGTGTGTGACCTTGGGCAAGTCACTTAACCTCCATGGGCTAAAGTTTCCTCATCTGTCAGAACGAGGCTGTTCTGCTATATGCCTTGCTCGCTCTCAGTTTATGAACTTATGTATACAGTGTGTAAGTTGTATGGAATATAGCTACATTAGTAAACACGGGGCAGTCACGGTGTAGAAGCCAAAAGGAAGAAACAGCAACAGCAATCTTCTCCCCCCCCATAAAATGGAAAGAAATGGATCCTGAGAACGAACCTTTCAAGAATGTTTTCTTTTTTGAATGGATACTTTTGGCTTTTTTGTCACCTCTGTCTCCCCCTTGCCTCTTCCACCAGAATTTCCCTTAGAACAACAATTTTTTAACTTCCATCTTAGAATCATTGTATATCATTGTGTATATTTCCAAGGCAGATGAGGGATAAGGGCTAGGCAATGAGGTTTAAGTGACTTGGCCAGGGTCACACAGCTAGGAAGTACCTGAGGTCAGATTTGAACCCAGGATTTCCTGTCTCCAGGCCTGGCTCTTTATCCACTAAGCCCTCTAGCTGCCCCCTAGAACATCAATTTTATTTATTTTATTTTATTTTTATTTATTTTTTAAATTAATTTTAAATTTAAATTAAATTTAAAAAATAAAAATAAAACAAAACATTTCTTTTCCATGGTTACGTGATTTGTATAGAACAATTTTAAAAGAAACTAAAGCAACAAAAACTATTTCACAAAACTAGACAATACACGCACTATTTCTGATGGCATCAACAACATTCTTGAGTTTGTTCTTCAGTGCAAAATCAGGTATGTTGATACTCAGGGAGAGCTTAGATTTCATGCATGTGGATGCTCCCAGCAATGGCTTGGTGCCACCCTGGCCTTTGTTTTCTCTTCTTCTCTTCAGTCTCTGGAAAGGCCCACCCTGCATTCTGGAGGCCCTTCGCTAGCTTTGTTGACATTGGGTGGGTACTCCGGATCGGCCCTCCAACCTGGCAATAGGCCTGCCCACTTGTCCACTGGCCCCACTCCTTTTCTGGTAACAGCCCTCTGGAGTGGTTGTCTTCTCTTGGCGAAGATACTGCGGTGATTCGCCATTTTCTTCTCCAGTTCATTTGACAGATGAGGCAAGAAGGGTGAAGTGACTTGCTCAGGGTCACACAGCTAGGAAGATAAGTCTTCCTGACTCCAGGACCAGGGCTCTGTCCCTGCCCCAACTGACCACCTATAGTGAGGGTCAGAAGGGGCCTCAGCGGCCACAGGGTCCCAGGACCCAGAACAGAAGAGGAAGAGGAAGAGGAGAAGCAGCTAGATGCCCTTTGGGTAACAGAGGGCACAGTGCTTTTTTTTCCCTTGAAAACTTTTATTTATTTAATTAATTTAGAATATTTTTCCATGGTTCCATGATTCATGTTCTTTCCCTCCCCTCCTCCCACCCCCTCCCATAGCCAACAAGCAATTCCACTGGGTTTTACATGTGTCATTGATCCAGACCTATTTCCATATTGTTGATATTTGCACTAGAGAGATCGTTGAGAGTCTACATCCCCAATCCTATCCCCATTGAACCATGTGATCAAGCAGGTGTTTTTCTTCTGCGTTTCCGCTCCCACAGTTCTTCCTCTGGATGTGGAGAGCATCTTTCTCATAAGTCCCTCAGAGCTGTCCTGGGTCATTGCATTGCTGCTAGGAGAGAAGTCCATTACATTTGATCGGGGCACAGTGTGCTTTTAATGGACTAATGCCTCTTCTTGGAACAAGAGTCCACCTTGTTAATGCCAGCACTCTGCTGGCAATGCTTCCTGGCTGTGAGTCCTGGGGTGCAATGAACTCAGAAGAAAAAAACTAGAGGGTTACCCACAGGTCAACGGAGAGGCTCAGGGTAGGCATGAGCGGGCAGAAGCTCATTATCCAGAGGGAGCAAAATTAGTTGTATTTAGAAGAAGGCATCCACCCACTGGCTGAGGAGCTGGGAGTGCCCCTGGCCATGTTCAGCCCTGCCCAGAACCTTCCAGAGCTTGCCTTTCATTGGCAGAGCCTTTGAGATCCAGCTCACCCTCATGCCAAGATGAGGCATCTCTGAGGGAGGTGCAGGAGGAACAACGTTAATTAGAACTTTTGAGAAACCTTCTCCCCTTCCCTCGTTACTGCGGAGACTTGCTAAGGTTGAAACCAAAAAGTGAACGTTGAATGACCTGGAAACCAAGTCGCCGATGCTTTCATCACAGCAATCGGTCGAGATGCCCAGGAATTCCCAGCAGCCCCATTCCAGGAAAGAAGCCCCACGGCCTCCGAGGTCTACAGACAACTAACTACACAAGCCCAGCCATGGAGAGCCCAACGTAAGGAGGTCAATTTGACTCATTTGGTGCCGCCAAGCGTTGGTGGCATATCATTAAAGTGTCTCTGAAAGGGCAGATCTTGGGCAGCTAGGGCTGGCACAGTAGAGTGAGGGTTGGACTTAACTTGGAGTCAGGAAGACCTGGGTTCGAATCCTGATTCAGAGACTAGTTTTGTGGCTCTAGACAATTCTCTTAACTTGTCAGTGCCCTTTTAGATCATTAGTGGTAAAGCAGATACCAATCTGCTTCAATAGAGGGAATTACCTCCGTAGGTGCTTGCTAGACAGATGCATCACAGGTTTGGTCCCAATATTTCCCCCCTTTAATGCACAGGCATTTCTATGATATAATCTCTAGGATCATGTCGCTTATTGACACAGAGATTTATTAGTCGTGTGACCCAGGGCAAGTCATTCAACTCTGACTCAGTTTCCCTATCTATAAAATGAGCCAGAGAAGGAAATGACGAACCATCCTGGTATCTTTGCCAAGAAAACCCCAAGCGGGGCTCATGAAGAGTCAGGCACAACTTAAATGACTAAACGACAACAATAACAAGAGGATCATATCTGTAGGCAGAATTTTTAGATGCGAATATTTTAATTCTGGGTAATTAGTTGTCATGTTCAATAGGAAGTTTGTGAAAAATTATTGTGCATCAGAAAGGCCCTTGGACAGAAAGCCCTAGGGATCAGAGGGTGAGGGAAGCCAAATTCCTGGCTGGAATCCTCCCCAAACTCTAGACCTCATTCCCACTGGGGCCTCCTTGCTGCTTCTCAAACAAGACACTCATCTCCTGACTAGCTAGCTGTCTAGGGATGTCGCTTAACTTCTATCTCCCTCGGTTCCCTCATCTGTAAAATGGGCACAATAATACCTACCCTCCAAGTGTTTTTCTTTCTTTCTTCTTTTTTTTTTTAACCCTTGTACTTCGGTGCATTGTCTCATAGGTGGAAGAGTGGTAAGGGTGGGCCATGGGGGTCAAGTGACTTGCCCAGGGTCACACAGCTGGGAAGTGGCTGAGGCCGGGTTTGAACCCAGGACCTCCTGTCTCTAGGCCTGACTCTCACTCCACTGAGCTACCCAGCTGCCCCACCTCCAAGTGTTTTTGCAAGGTTGAAATGGCATCATTTGGGAAAGTGGCGTTTTCATGTATAATCTGTATCAAATTGCTTGGCTTCTTAAGGATGGAAGGGGTTGGGGGGAGGGAATTTGGAATTAAAACAATTTTAAACCAATATTAAAAATGATTTTTACTGGAAAATATGGTTTTAAAAAAGAAGGAATCGTGTCTATGTCTGGGGTACATTGACGTGAGACTAGCTCAGCGTGAGGGGAGGAGCCCTCTCCGACTCAGAAGAGAGGAGAAAGTTCAGAGAGATGTCGGGAGAGGACAAATGATGGAAAGAGACGCCCAATTCGAACATCCCTGGACTGCCTCTGAGAATTAGCACTCTGGGGTCCTGAGAGGCCAGAATCCCATCCCAGACCTCTCTGAGGAAGGTAAAGGTGGCCCAGGGGTTTTATCATCCCCCTGACTCAGAATGTGCCCAATGCCATGCTGTTGTAGATGCCGCTCACCTACCCTCCTCAGAGTGGCATCGTGTGTGTGTGTGTGTGTGTGTGTGTGTGTGTGTGTGTGTGTGCATGCGCGCGTGGCTTTTCTGGCTGGGAGGTGGAGGTGGGAGTCAATCCCAGCACTCCTAGCACTCTATCTTAGCCTTGCTCCTCAGGTAGCAGATGCGCTGGTGACTGCGTTCCCTTCCCTAACCCGATCACACATCCCGTCCAAAGTCATTCTTTTTGAGGGTCAAAGGGCACTTGGGCTCTATGTGTCATTTCGAACCCAGGTCTTCTGCCAGAAAATTGAGCTCTTCCTGCTGCCGTGCTTTCAGAATCCCTTTCTGAGCTTCTGGGAGACGAAAGGGCTGGACTAGATGTTTAAAGTCTTTTTCGTCCCTGACAGTTTGGGATCTGGATTCTTGGAAAGAGAGAGGAGGAAGAGGCAGGCCCCTGGGAGAAGGGCCCGGGCCCACCATCTTGGGCCAGATCCATTCTCCAGAAACCAACGCCTTTGGAAGGATGGCTCTGCAGCTGGCAAATGGGCACCACTCGGGTGCCCTCTGGTGGAAGAAATGCTGAGCATCTCCTCCCCACCCCCACCTTCACTCCCACCCTTCCCGGGGAGTGTGGAAGGCGAGATAGCCTGGCAAGATGGCGCGCCTTTGAATGAGACACCTTGGAGAGAGCATCTGGTTTTTATTAAATGGAACAAATGAGTGATTCGTATCCAGAACAGAGGCGAGACACTGACAGTCGCATCGTAAATGGGCCGGGCTGGGAGGGGCAGGCACCGCCGGCCTTGACTGATGGGTGGGACGTATCCACAGTCACGGCAGGGGCCGAGAATCCCCCAGCGGTGCCCGGGTCCTCGGCCAGGAGGGGAGGCCGTGGAAAGGGCAGGAATTCACAAGGGAGCCCCCCCCCCCCGCCTCTGTCTCTCTCACCCCTCCTGGCATACCCAGAAGGCCCGGCAGAACAATCCATCTTGTAGAATCCTCAGGAATGGATGCGGTGTGGGTGGCAGTCCTGGGTCCTGGGTGCTGGCGGACCTCGGCCGTTCCCTTCGGTCAGTCAAGGACTTGGATCCTTGGCCACACCCGGGGAAAGAGGGAGGTAGGAGAGGCCACGTTTTCACTTGATGAATGCCTACTATGTGCTGCCCAAGAAGGCAAGAGAGTCCCTGCTCTCATGAGAGCTCCCAATTGAATAGGGGAGACAATAGCTGAGCTTATAGACATGATAAATCTGCAGAGGGACGGCACAAGAATGAAGGGGGATCAAGAAAGGCTTCCTGGAGAAGGCAGGGATGAGGAGGGACAGCCCTGCAGGCTTGGGGGGCATCAGTGAAAATGTCGAGTCAGGAAATGGAGTGCCCCATTTGATGAGCAGCAAGGAGGAGTCCAGGGAGGATTTCAGCCAGGAGTTTGGCTTCACCAACCCTCCAGTCTCTACGTCCTCAGTGTCCTTGCTGGGCACAAAAGGGCAAAAGACACCCGAGGCCCACTTGGGGCTTCCTAGGTTGCAGAAAGCAGAATGCTGTAAGACCCAAGGCCTGGCCTCTTCTTTAGAGGACAGAACCCCAGAGAGAAGAGCTGCCTCTGATTTCCAAGCCTTCCCCACTTCTTGAGAATCAGCCTCTTCAAGAAGGAAGCCAGCTGGGGGCAGCTCAGTGGCTAGAGAGCCAGGCCTAGAGACCGGAGGTCCTAGGTTCCAATCTGGCCTCAGACACTTCCTAGCTGGGTGACCCTGGGCAAGTCACTTGACCCCATTGCCTAGCCCTGACCACTCTTCTGCCTTGGAGCCAATACACAGTATTGACTCCAAGACCGAAGGTAAGGGTTTAAAAAAAAGAAAGAAAGAAAAAGATGGAAGCCAGCTAGGGACAGCTAGGTGGCTTAGTGGATAGAAAGCCGGGCCTGGAGATGGGAGGTCCTGGGTTCAAATCTGACCTCAGATACTGGGCAAATCGCACACTGAACCCCTATTGTCTGCTCTTCTGTCTTGGAACCAATATATAGTATTGATTCTAAGATGGAAGGGAAAGGTTGGAAGAAGAAGGAGGAAGTCAACGGATCAAGGACAAAGAGGGAATGCACGATCTGCAAAAGGCTGGCTAATGTGCAAATAGTCTGGCTAAGCTACATGAAGAAATACTGTTAGGGCCGAGGAAAGCAATGCCTATAAATTACCAAACTTATCATCGTCTATATAAAGTGCCAAGAACGGAATGGAACGGCTCCTCCGGAAGAAGCTGCAGTGGTCGGTTTGGGGGGTCTGGAACAGTCTCAGCCAAAGTGCTGGCCATCCCCCGGCCCCAGAGGAGCTGGATGGCGGCGGCGTCCTCCCAGGAACACTTGGCCTCCTTCACCTGGTAATGTCCAGCGTGGGACTAGGGGATGTTGACTGGCTGAAAGTCACCCCCGGCAGGTTGGCCACAAAGTTCCCCCATGTTCTTCTCAGGGCATAATCTACCTGCTGGGGGACAGAGAGGTAGGAGTCAGTCAGGAGAGAGGCATTATGTGGAAGGGGAAAACGGGAAAGATTGAGCAGTCTCAGATGTTATTCCATTCAGGGCTATCAGCTGGTGCTAGGGAGCCAAAGCCAGCCCCTGTGCTTATCCTGCTAAAATCTCCCTCTAATTCCATTTAACCTAGCTGAGCCTCAGTTTCCTCATCTGTAAAACGGGTCTTAAAAACCCTGTAATACTTTATAGGCTTGTTAGGCAGTATAATGGAACGATTCAGAGTCAGAGGACCTGGGCTCCAATCTCTGCTTGGCTATATGATGTGGGACACGTCACTCAGACCCTTCTAGCTTTAGAAGGACAATGTCTGAATCTGAAGCCACAGGACCTGCGTTTGAATGCTGGCCGTGTTGCTAATGTCTGTGTGGCTTTTCACCTCTGTAAGCTCTGATTTCCTCATTTGTTAAACGCAGGAGTTATCTGAGATGCCTTCCGGGGCCCAAACCCTAGGGTCACGTTGGTGAACTTAGGGCACGTGTGCTGGTGTGTGCCAGAGGGGGCTGCGCCCCTCTCCTTCTCCATACACACCTGAGGACATGTCTCCCTTTCCCTGGCCCCAGCAGCCCAAGGGGAGCGCTTCCTCCCTCCCCTGTCTGGGGTAAGGCTGGGGGCTCATGTACAGCGTGAGGGTTGACGTTGGGGCACTCGGTCTCTAAAAGGTTCGCCATCGCTGCCCAGAGTGCTCAGCTTGAATCAGAAGTGAACAGCACTTTGCAAGCATCAGTCAAGGCTCAGTTATAAAGAAGCCCCTCCAGGACGCCCAGGATTTGTCAGGGGAGGCGAGACCTCACGGATCCCCCTCTAGAAAAGCAGTAACAAAGGCCCCACTCACAAAACCAATGCAGGAGATACCAGCTATCTCTGTCTAGAAACTCCCTAAATAAGGACGGATCATATAATACTATGTGTAGGGGGATACACTATACATGACATCTATCCTGTCCGTAACACTATAGACGGAGATACAATACTATGTATACTCTGTATGAGGAGATACACCATATAATATAATATTCCATAGAAGGAGATACAGTCTTTAGGACTATACATACTATATATCAGGAGACAGTATATAAAATAGGACACACGGAAATGCAACATATAAAATACTTTTTGCAAGGAGATCCGGTCCGTTAAATACTATCTCTATAAGGAGATCTAATAAAATTGCTCCCATTTTACAGACAGGGAAACCGATGACCAGAGCACCCAAGGAGGACGTTGCTGGAGGACGGTGGGTTTCTCTGTTGCTTTGGCCATCTTGTCTCTGCTTCCTTCCCTCCCTCCCTCACTTACCTTCTTGTACTGTCGTATTCTCTGGCTCCCCCGATTCTTGCCTTGGATCAGCTGTTCGGTGTCCCCCGGACCCCCGGGGGGGATGTCGTGAGGAGAAGGGTCCAGCCCTTCCGGGGGACCAGAACTGGCTTCCAGACCCCGGGAGCGTGACTTCTCCCTGCGGTGCCGGAAGCTTAGGGACCTCTGGAATCGGGGGGCCTGCTGGTGCCCCTCAGGGACTAGGGGGCTCGGCCCCTCGCATTCCGAGGGCTCCCCCCATATATTCCGGAGTTTGCCGTAGGAGCGCCGGGGCACCCTAAGGGACTGGCTACGAGTGGTCACCATGGCTGCTGGAAGGGAATGATCGGGTCAGGGCTGGGGCACCCTCGTAAGTACCCAGCGTTCACACTGCCCAGCCACAAAAGTCTCCGCCCAACTGACGGGGAACTTGGGCCAAAGGTTGGAGCTGCTAAAGGTACAAAGTACAAGCCGCATCATCTTCTAGGAGCAAAGGGAGCCCTGACCGCCCAGCACCCCTTCCCGTCCCCAACTAGGTGGAGAGCTCGGTCCCGGCCGCCCCCTCCCCAATCCCTCAGAACTGTCACTCGAAGCCTTACGAAGCTTCCTCATACAACCCTGGGAAAGCAGCCTCTCCATTTCACAGATGACAAGATGGAGGCTTAAAGAGTTTCACAGATTTGCCCAGATTCTGCCACAACCAGTAAGGATCAGAGCTGAGATCTGAACCCAGCTCTCCTGATTCCCGGGCCGACAGTGCTCCTTTTATTGCCTCCAGATTAAGGAATGTACTCAGTCATATGGCTAGCACGTGGGGAGGAGGAGATACCTGAACTGTGCAGCTGGTAGCACCATGTATAGAGCACCCGACCTGAGTTCAAATCCAGCCTCATATATTTACTCCCTAGGTGACCCCTAGATGAGTTACTTAACCACTGTCTGTCTCTGTATCCTCAGCTGTAAAATGGGTCTCAGGCCCTTATTAACTGTTTGACTCTGGGCAAGTCACTTAACTTCTGTTTGCCTTTATTTACTGGAGAAGGAAATGGCAAACCACTGCAGTGTCCTTGCCAAGAAAACCCCATGAACAGTTACGGTCCGTGGGGTCAAGAAGAGGCAGACACGACTGGACAATCTCTCCCTGACCCTGCAGCACTTGCACGGCCTCCTCTCCCCATTCGCACCCCCAACAGCCCCAGGGTCTGGTCTCTCCCTGGGACTCAGCTTCTAAGTTTCCCCCACAAACTCTCATCCTCCCTTAGCTGCCTGCCAGCTCCCTGGGGGGCTCCAAACCAGCCTCACTCCTGGAGATCTCCTCCTCTAGCCCCTCCCTCCCCCTCTTGACCCTCTCATATCTTCTGCTTTTCTGCTCCAGGGATTCAGAGGCCCCCTTCCTGCTGGGGATCTCTGGTCCTTTGACCCTAAGGATTCCTGACTGAGCAGGCCTGAGGACAAAGGGAAGGATCTCAGGAGACACAGTCTGTAAACAGGAGCCATCAACATTTACATCCCAGGGTTGTTGTCAAGACATGAAATAATTAGAAACTGTTCTTTCCATCTATCCATCCATCCTTCCTTCCTCCCTCTCTTCCTCCCTCCTTCCCTACCTTCCTTCATTTCTTCCTTCCTACCTTCCTGTCATCTTTTCTTCCTCCCTTCTTTCCTCCCTTCCTCCCTTCCTTCCTTCATCTCTTTCTTCTTTCGCTCTTTCCTTCCTGTCATCCTCCCTCCTTTCTTTCCTTCTTTCTTGCCATCTTCCCTTCTTTCCTCCCTCTCTTCCTTCCATTTTCCTTTCTTTCCTCCCTCCCTCCTCCCTTCCTTTCTTCCTTCATCTCTTTCTTCCTTCCCTCCTTCCTTCCTGTCATCCTCCCTTCCTCTTTTCTTTACTGCCATCCTCCCTTCTTTCCTCCCTCCCTTCCTTCCTTCCTTCCATTTTCCTTCCTTCCTTCCCTCCTTCCTTCCTGCCACTCTCCCTCCCTCCCTTCCTTTCCTTCCTCTCTTCTTTTCTTCCTCTCTTCCCTGTTTCCTTAAAGTACTCCAGAGATTCTGACCTTCCCACTAACCACATATAGTTAGTATCCCAGGTATTATTGTTCCCATTTTATAAAAAAAAGAAATTGAGGTTCAGGGAAATTAAGGGATTTATCCAAGGACACAGAGCCAGGCAGACTCCTAAGCCAGAGCTCCCTCTACCATGGCACAAATTCAAAGCAGGAAGAACTCTAGCTTCTAGATGGAGTTTCCCCAAATGGGCCCTTATGCTGTGCCAAAAGTTAAGTGTGTTGGAAAGAGGGAGAGAAGGAGAGTCTGCAAGCCAGGCTTCGGGGAGCACGACGACTGGCTGAATATGGACAGGTAAGTGAGAGAAAAGTCAAGGATGAACAAATACGAAGTTGAAAACTGAGTTGCTTCTCAGATTGACTGAGGGAGGCAGCTAGGTAGCTCAGTAGAGAGAGAGAGAGCCAGACCTGGAAATGGGAGGTCCTGGGTTCAAATCTAGCCTCAATTATTTCCTGGCTGTGTGACCCTGGGCAAGTCACCTGACTCCCATTGCCTGACTCTTACCTCTCTTCTGCCTTGGAACCAAAACTTAGTATTGATTCTAAGATGGAAAGTAAGAGTTAAAAAAAAAAAATTGGTTGAACCCATAATAGAAACAGCAAAGTTAGGAGGCTGGTGGATTTAAAGGGAATGATAATGATGATGATGACTCAGTTTCCCCCCACCTTCATCCTCACGGCTTTTCCTTGGGCTCCAAGAGCCTCTGTGTTGGGTCTAACCCCAGGAAGGCCAGGAAGAGCCATGCCAGGAGGCCTTCCTAGCAGAGGACAACTGGGCAGGGCTGGCTTCCAAGTCAAAAGGTGGGTGACAGCTGGGTCCTTGATAGCACCCTTTCCTATTCCCTCAGCCATGTCTAGGTCAGGCTTCTTCAGCAGTTGTCCTAATAGGCTGTCCCCAGGAGGCAGCAAGGAGGGGATGCGCCCTATCTATATTCTCAGGGGTGTTTTGTGCCTGTGGCCATGTTGTCGGGGACCCCTGGGGACTCCTGGGTGGGTGGCCCAAGCTGCTCTCTTGCCCAGGGCTGATGGCTCCTGTTTACAGACTGTGTCTCCTGAGATCCTTCCCTTTGTCCTCAGGCCTGCTCAGTCAGGAATCCTTAGGGTCAAAGGACCAGAGATCCCCAGCAGGAAGGGGGCCTCTGAATCCCTGGAGCAGAAAAGCAGAAGATATGAGAGGGTCAAGAGGGGGAGGGGAGGGGCTAGAGGAGGAGATCTCCAGGAGTGAGGCTGGTTTGGAGCCCCCCAGGGAGCTGGCAGGCAGCTAAGGGAGGATGAGAGTTTGTGGGGGAAACTTAGAAGCTGAGTCCCAGGGAGAGACCAGACCCTGGGGCTGTTGGGGGTGCGAATGGGGAGAGGAGGCCGTGCAAGTGCTGCAGGGTCAGGGAGAGATTGTCCAGTCGTGTCTGCCTCTTCTTGACCCCACGGACCGTAACTGTTCATGGGGTTTTCTTGGCAAGGACACTGCAGTGGTTTGCCATTTCCTTCTCCAGTAAATAAAGGCAAACAGAAGTTAAGTGACTTGCTCACACCATAAGGGCCTGAGGTCTGATTTGAATTCAAGTCTTCCTGACTTCAGGCCCATCATCTACCCACTGAGCCATCTTGCTGACCCATGACAGTCAGTCAGACAATAAAGATTTTTAATGCACCAACTTTGTGCCAGGAACTAGGCTAACTGCTGGGGAAACAGAGAGTTCCTGCCCTCAGGGAGTTCCTAGTCTGATGGGGAAGCACCATCTAGAGGACTGTTTACAAGCAAGAAATATATAGGAGAAAGTGAGGCTAAATCTTAGAGGGAGGGCATTATCATTAAGTGGGGATCAGGAAAGGCTTTTTGTAGAAGGTGGGATTTTAGTTCAGGACTTAAAGGAAGACTAGCAGATAAGGAAGGAGAGGATTCCCTGCATGAGGGACAGCCAGTACAAATGCCCAACGTGGAAAGGATCTGTTTATACAAAAAATATTTACAGCCGTGCTTTGTTTTTTTAAACCCTTAACTTCTGTGTATTGGCTCCCAGGCAGAAGAGTGGTCAGGGTGGGCCATGGGGGTCAAGTGACTTGTCCAGGGTCACACAGCTGGGAAGTGTCTGAGGCCGGATTTGAACCCAGGACCTCCCATCTCTAGGCCTGGCTCTCCATCTACTGAGCTAACCAGCTGCCCCTATAGCCATGTTTTTTGAGGTGGCAAAAAGCTGGAAAATAAGGGGGTTTCCTTCGATTGGGGAATGGCTGAACACATTGTGGTATGTGATGGTGATGGAGTACTATTGTCCTATAAGCAATGATGAATTGATGGATTTCTCTAAGAACTGGAAGGACCTCCCTGAACTGATGCGGAGTGAAATGAACAGAACCAGGAGAATGTTGTACACAGAAAGCAAAATGTTGTGGGATGATCAAACATAACTGACTTTTTTACTAGCAGCCATGCCACGATCCAGGACAACTCCGAGGAACTTGGGAGAAAGAAGCTCTCCACATCCAGAGAAAGAACTGTGGGAGCGGAAACGCAGAACTAAACATGATTTATCACTTGTTTGTGTGGGCATAGGACTTGGGGTTTGGGGTTTAAAAGATTACCCTATTACAAAAATGAATAATAAGGAAATAGGTAGGTTTGGAGTGAGAACCCAGTGGAATTGCTTATCAACTCCAGGAGGGGGCAGGAAAGAGGGGAGGGAGACCATTAATGAATCATGTAACCATGGACAATTTGTTTAATTAAATTTTAAATTAAAAAATAACTGGGGAAAAAAGTCTAAGTCCAGAGTTGGGAAATGGAGTATCTTGTGGCAGGAATAAATGTCTTGTCTCTGAAGGGATTTTTGTAAAAGAAAGCCAGGTGGCACAATGGATAGGGTGCCAGACTTGAAGTCAGGGAGACTCCTCTTCCCGAACTCAAATCTGGTCTCAGACACTTACCAGCGCCATGACCCTGGGCAAGTCACTTCACTCTGCCTCCTTTTCTTCATCTGTAAAACAAGCTGGATAAGGAAATAGCAGACCTCTCCAATATCTCTGCCAAGAAACCCCTAAATGAGGTCACACAGGGCTGAACGCAACTGAAAAACAATGAACTTCTGAACTTCCAGCACAGTAAAAAATGTGACCCCAAAGCCCAAGGCTGAGGCCCTTTGCCTTTCTCCAGACTACAGAAAGTTCCTATTACTGTGAATTATCCCGAACAGCTGAATGAGCGGCGTTGCCCACCAGGTGGCGCTATACTTGAGCGAACGGCTTAGTCCTGGGGATGCTTCCCTAAGAGGGTGCAGGACCGCACTGCTGCCACCAGAGGGCACTCCGACAGCAAACATGGCTTCTCCAACACCCCGCCCACTTTGGATTAACCCTTCAGGGACCTCTCGAAATTTCACCTCCCGGTTGAAATGGGTGCAACCTTGCTCGAGTTAGTAAATCTTCGGGTCCGCCTAACTCGGACACCGCGCCCAGCGAATTTCTCAGCTCCCTCCCCAAGCATTCCGCACGTTCTCAGCTCACAGTCTATGCACATCACCCTCACCTCCCAGGGAGGCCCCCAGAATGGCCTCTTACTGGCGCTGCCCGGCTAACCCGCCTGCCCGCAGTAAACCTGCCTTTCTCCTCCGGGCTCCCGGGGGCTGGCCCGCCCCACGGTTAGCTCCCCCCTCTGGCCCGCACACTGGCGGGCCCCCTTTCTCCTCTCCGGGAATTCGGGACCACCAAGTCGGAGAATGGAGGGCAGGAAGCCCAAAGGGGCGATGACACACCCTGAGAGCATCCTTCTGCCCTCGCCAGAGGGAGGAGCTGCTATCAGCCCGAGCTCGGTCCGCGGGGCGCCTGGCACCTCGTCTCCCTCTGCGGAAGCCTTTCTGGCCACAAAAATGAAAAGGAAACTTCAGGAGCCCCGAAGGAGGCTAGGAAGGAGGACGGAAGTTACCCCTACCCTCGGCCAACTCCCCCCCCTCCACACACACACACACACACACACACACACACACACACACACACACACACACACACACACACCGGCGCGCATGCGCACAACCCTTTTGCCTCGGGGTCTCCAGGGAGAATGGAGTCTTCCTTTAAGGAAGAATTACAAAAGGGGGATCTCGCTGTGAAGAAGGAGGACCAGGGGAGTCTGAGGGGATGAGGAGGGTGTAGGCTAGAAGACAGGGCCCCAAAGGAGACAGACAGACAGACAGGCCGACAGACAGGCCGACAGACAGACAGACAGACAGACAGACAGACAGACAGACAGACAGACGGGGAAACCAGGAATGACATTCTCACGGCAAAGGAGGCAGCAACAAGTCCTGGACTACCAAATACCAGAGCGAGAGCAGAAAGGCCCAAAGAGCCCCAGGAATCGGATGGGAATCCATGGAGACTGCCAGAAGCCAGGAGCAATCGCTCCCTTTTCCACTGAAGGCTTGCAAAGGGTTACCCCTATTCTAGGTGATCTCATCTGAGCCTCACTAGTGGGGGTTCCGCTCCGGGCTCCAGATGAGGTGAAAGAACAAACAGAATGGCCTCCCCATCTCCCCAGGGCAGGAACATGACAGAACTCCCCACAGCTTGTTGGCCAGGATGAGGGCTATTCATTTCTGGTGGTTCCTGGGTGCCCAGACAATGTTTACCCTAAAGGAAGCACTGCTAAACGTTAGGAATGCTTGGCCAAGAAGGGCTCATCCCTCGGGGCAGGGGGAGAAAGAAGGCTTTGGGAGAAAACAGGAGGTTTGGGGAGGATACATTGTCTGGCTTTCCATGTAATATGTAGCCTTTACCTTCCACAACCCCTCCCACAAGATAATGTGGCTACTGTTGGTGTATCCTTAAGAGGGTATCGAATCCTGGGGCAGTGCCTAGAGTTAGGGCGATTGCTCTTCCCGAGTTCAAATCTGGCCTCAGACACTAGCTGTGTGGGACCCTGAGCTAGTCACTTAATTCTATTTGCCTCGGTTTCCTATTATGTCAAATGAGCTGGAAAAGGAAATGGCCAACTGTTCTATGTCAAGAAAACCCTGGATGGGGTCTCAAAGTGTTAGACGTGACTCAACAGCAAAAAGAAGGTTGAGGAGAGAGACTGTCGGACCATCTTCAGGAGCCCATTATCTTTGCTGACTGGAGAGAGACTGAGGATGGATCCGAAGGACTCTGGTTTTTCTTTCCTGAGAGACTGAGTCAAGGAGAAAGAGTTTAATGTATTTCCTGAGAGAAATGGGTTTTAACTATGTCCCTGGAGAGATGCTATCTCGGGAAGAATGCTCGAGAGGCCTTGACAGCCATCCGAGAGAAATAAGTGACGGGAGTGTGTTTCCACACGTGAGGGGGGAACGTGCTTCTGGTGCCATCTCCTAGCCCTGTGGAAGAGGCTGGCGAGCCAGCTTCTCAGAGACTTGTGGTAAGAGGTCATTGGATGCCTTGGGGACAGTTTGGAGCATAGACTCAAGGACATTTTGTGGCCTTAATGGTATCCCTCCTCCCTTCTCCCTTCCCCTTTTCTCCCTCTCTCCCTCCTCTCTCTCTGTGTCTCTCGCCTGCTCTCTTCCCCCTGCCTTAGTCCCTCTCTTTCTTGCTCTTGCTTTCTTGCTTGCTTCTTTGACTCTATGGCTGGTAAGAGACGGTGCTATAAGGGGAGAAGCCATGGGCCCTCTCCCTCCCAGTTGACACTGACCCCAAGACCAAAGGTCTTGAGCCTTTGCCTCAGCGTTTCTTCTTTTGTTTGAGGTGAAGAGATTGGAGGCTATTCTGTAGACCACGTGTTTGAGAAATGCAGAGAGTGAGTGCGCTGGGTCTCTAGGCAACCAGGGAGCCGGAGGAGTCTGAGATTCAAGGCCATGCTGGGCCCTTCAGGCAGCTCATCCCTGAGGTACTGAGCAGCATCCTTCAGGAGCCATGACGGTTTGCTTTGGAGGTGGCCAGAGTATATGCTTGTACTTTGGTTCTTTATCTTGGAAGGAATCTCTCTTCCTTAAAACTGAAGTCAAGTGCCAGAAAGGAACTGGCCCAATAGTCAATCCCTGGGAGCAGGGACTCCAGCTGGTAATGTCAGACAAAGATCCGACAAGCCCTGCCAGGTGTGACACTTGAAAAACACAGACCCACCAAGTAGTTAGAAAGGAAGACAAGGGGAAGCTGGGTAGCTCAGTGGATGGAGAGTCAGGCCTAGAGACGGGAGGTCCTGGGTTCAAATCCGACCTCAGACACTTCCCAGCTGGGTGACCCTGGGCAAGTCACTTGACCCCCATTGTCCACCCTTACCACTCTTCCACCAAGGAGCACACTAAATGCCAACTCTGCCTTGGGAGGAAACACCGTGCTAATTGCCAACTCCAAAGAGAGACAGAACTTGGGGGTCTCTTACAGCTTTTGGTGAATTTGCTAAGATAAACCTGCAGAGACAAACCACAAAGAGATTGCAAACCTCTTTGCAGCCAGCCTCAGGGGTATGATCTAGGGGTCAGCTATAGCACACCAAAGGCAAGGGTCGAACTCAGGAGCTGGGCTCCTGAGACAGACTTTAACAGAATAAGGGAAGCCTCGAACACTAATAAAAGGCATTTAACATTAGCTATGTCCACAAATCCCACCTGAGCTAAGGGTTCCCAAACAGCTCTAAAATCCATACTTCAACCTCAAAACAGGGGTGCTCAGTACTGAGGTTTCTCATCAAATTTCCCATTGACAAGTTCCAAATTCTTTCACTCCACCCTCTCCCATCCATTGTGAAGGCAAGAAATGTGATCTCAATTGTACATGTGCAATGAGGCAAAAGTATTTCCCTATTGATGTTGCAAAAAAAAGGTGAGAAAAACAAAGAAGGTGAAAAAATTATGCTTCATCTGCAATCAGACTCTGTCAGGTCTTTCCTTGGAGCTGGATAGCATTTTTCTTTTTCTTTCTTTTTCTTTCTTTCTTTCTTTCTTTCTTTCTTTCTTTCTTTCTTTCTTTCTTTCTTTCTTTCTTTCTTTCTTTCTTTCTTTCTTTCTTTCTTTCTTTCTTTCTTTCTTTCTTTCTTTCTTTCCCCTTACCTTCTGTCTTGGAGTCAATACTGTGTATTGGTTCCAAGGCAGAAGAGTGGTAAGGGTGGATGGACAATGGGAGTCAAGTGGCTTGCCCAGGGTCACATAGCTGGGAAGTGTCTGAGGCCAGATTTGAACCCAGGACCTCCCGTCTCTAGGCCTGGCTCTCAATCCACTGAACTGCCCAGCTGCCCCCTGGATAGCATTTTTCATCATAAATGGGGGGATTTTATAATTTATAATCTCGTAAATTTGAGATTGTCTTGGATCATTGTACTGCTAAGAATAGCAAGTCATTCACAGTTGATTGTTGTTACAATATTGCTGTTATTTTGCACAATGTTCTCCTGGTTCTGCTCACTTCACTTTGCATCAGTTCATATAGGTATTCCCGGGTTTTTCTGACCTCATCTCCCTCATCATTTCTTACAGCCCCATAGTATTCCATCACATATACCACAACTTGTCCAGCCATTCCCCCAATTGATGAGTATCTCCTCAATTTCCAATTCTTTGCCACCACAAAAAGAGCTGCTGCGGATATTTTTGTACATATGGATCCTTTTTCCTTTGATGTCATTGGGATTAGTTGTTGCTGTTTAGTCGTCTCTAACTCCATATTACCCCGTTGTTTTGACAATTACCACTTTCTAATACAATTTGAGATCTGGTGCTGCTAGGCCACCTTCCTTCATTTTTTTTTTCACTGATTCCCTTCATACTATTGACCTTGTTCTTCCAGATGAATTTTATTATTTTTTCTGGCTCTACAAAATAATTTCTGATATATTGTTGGTACGGTACTGAATAAGTAAATGAATTTGGGTAAAATGGTCATTTTTATTATTTTGGCTCAGCCTACCCCTGAGCAATTAATTTCTCCAATTATTTAGATCTGCCTTTATTTGTGTGAAGTGTTCTGTAATGGTCTTCACTTAGTTCCTGGCTTAGCAGGCAGACTCCCAAGTATTATATATTGTGTGCAACTATTTTATTTTTTTAAACCCTTGTTTTCTGTCCTAGTAATGCTTCTAAGACAGAAGGGCAAGGCCTAGGCCAGTGATGGCAAACCCTTTTTTTTTTTAAATTTGGAAACTTTTATTTAATTAATTAATTTTGAGTATTTTTACATGATTACGAGATTCATGTTCTTTCCCTCCCTTCCCCCACACCCCCTCCCATAGCAGAGGCACAATTCCACTGGGTTTTACATGTGTCATTGAGCAAGACCTATTTCCATATTATTGATAGTTACACTGGGGTGCTCATTTAGTGTCTACATCCCCAATCATATCCTCCTCAACCCATGTGATCAAGCAGGTGTTTTTCTTCTGTGTTTCTGCTCCCACTGTTCTTCCTCTGGATGTGAAGAGCTTCTTTCTCCTCAGTCCCTCGGGATTGTCCTGGGTTATTGCATTGCTACTAGTAGAGAAGTCAGTTATGTTCGATTGTGCCACCCTGTATCCGTCTCTGTGTGCAAGGTTCTCCTGGCTCTGCTCCTTTCACTCTGCATCAGTTCCTGGAGGTCCTTCCAGTTCACATGGAATTCCTCCAGTTAATTATTCCTTTGAGCACAATAGTATTCCATCACCAACAGATACCACAATTTGTTCAGCCATTCCCCAATAGAAGGGCATCCCCTCATTTTCCAATTTTTTACCACCACAAAGAATGTGACTCTAAATATTTTTGTACAAGTCTTTTTCCCTATGATCTCTCTGGGGGTACAAACCCAGCAGTGGTATGGCTGGATCAAAAGGCAGATAGTCTTTTAAAGCCCTTTGAGCATAGTTCCAAATTGCCATCCAAAATGGTTGGATCAATTCACAAACTCCACCAGCAATGCATTAATGTCCCAATTTTGCCACATCCCTTCCAACATGTATTACTTTCCTTTGCTGTCATGTTAGTCAATCTGCTAGGTGTGAGGTGATACCTCAGATTTGATTTGTATTTCTCTAATTATAAGAGATTTAGAACACTTTTTCATCTGCTTATTGATAGTTTTGATTTCTTTATCTGAAAATTGCCTATTCGTGTCCCTTGCCCATTTATCACTTGGGAATGGCTTGATTTTTTTGTTCAGCTGATTGAGCTCCTTATAAATTTGAGTAATTAGGCCTTTGTCAGAGGTTTTTGCTATAAAGATTTTTTTCCCCAAATTTATTGCTTCCTTTCTAATTTTGGTTGCATTGGTTTTGTTTGTACAAAAACTTTTTCATCGAATGTAATCAAAATTATTAAGGAATACACCTTCTTTTCAGCAGCACATGGTACATTCACAAAGACTGACCATGTACTAGGGCATAAAAACATGGTAAACAAATGCAAAAAAGCAGAAATAATAAATGCAGCCTTTTCAAATCATAATGCAATAAAAATAATAATTAGGGATGGGGAACCTTTTAAAGCGCCTGGTGGTATGAGAAATGTCCTCAGGCATTTGTGGAGAGGGGGAAGGGAGCAGGCCAGACCTGTGTCCTTCCGGCTTTCTAGTGACAAACTCCGGTGAACTCTGTGCTGGGCCGATGGTGCACATGCCCACAGAGAGGGCTCTGAGTGCTCCCTCTGGCACTCGTGCCATAGGTTTGCCATCATGAAGCTAGGCAAACAGATTAAGTGACTTGCCCAGGGTCACACAGCTAGGAAGTATCTGAGGCCAGATTTGAACCCAGATCCTAACTCCAGGGTTCCTTTTTATCTACTGTGCCACCTAGCTGCCCCTTCTTACAGCTACCTTAAATGGAATTTCTCCCTGTTGGACTTTGTTGGTAATACATGTGGAAATGATGATGATTTCTATGAGTTTATTTTAAATTCTGCAACTTTGCTAAAATTGTTCATTATCTCAACTTAGTTGGTGCCTTTTCTTTTTCTGGCCCGCTTTTTATTATTTAATAAATAACTTTAAATTAAGATGCCGTCTCCAGAGACTTTTAATCAGAGCAAGTCCATTTCTATACTCCAGAGCCTGGAGGGACTTGCCATTATGATGAGGCAGTGAAAGATCCTTCCTTCCTTTACCCTCTAATTGGATCACTGTTGCCTTCTTGAAAGCTACTTCCAAGAGATCCATTTGCCAGCTGGAATCTGCCTCTACTGATCAGCTTTTCTGAGTCATCCATCAGTGATGGATGAACCCCTCCAAGGCTAGGCAGAAAATATCTGTGCATGTTACCCCAAGTATAAGATGAGAGATTACCAAAAAAAGGGAAGGAAATGTAGGCAGCAAACTCTTTTTTTTAACCCCTCACCCTCTGTCTTAGAATTAATACTGTGTATTGGTTCCAAGGCAGAAGAGCAGTAAGGGCAAGGCAGTGGGGGGTCAAGTGACTTGCCCAGGGTCACACAACTAGGAAGTGTCTGAGGCAAGATTGGAACCCAGGACCTGACTCTCAATCCACTGAGCTACCCAGCTGCCAGGCAGCAAACACATGTACATGGAGAAGTTAATACAAAGTAGACCCAAAATAAATATAAGGTCATTTTGTGGGGAGAACATCAACTACTGGTTGGATCAGGGAAGGCCTTGAGAGGAGGCAGTTTTTGAGCTGTGTTGAAGAACAATTATGTATTTATTTGTTTTTTTATTTATTTATTTTTTAACTCTCACCTTCCATCTTGGAATCAATACTGTGTATTGGCTCCAAGGCAGAAAAGTGGCGAGAGCTAGGAAATGAGGGTTAAGTGACTTGCCCAGGGTCACACATCTAGGAAGTGTCTGAGGTCAGATTTGAACCCAGGACCTCCCAGTCTCTAGGCCTAGCTCTCAAACCACTGAGCTACCCAGCTGCCCCCTTGAAGAACAATTATTAAAGGTGTCAACTGGGAAAAAACACAGAACTATTAAATAGTCAGAAAAACCCACTCTTTAATTAAAGAAAGGGGTACAGGGGTGAGTTAGGCCTCTAACGCAGAGCTGCGTGCACAGGCTAACTCTGGATGCTCTGGGCCCTGACCTGGATGACTGACTCCAGAGGAGCCTCTGAAGTTGGGGAGCTTAAGTACCTTTCTAGGGGAACTGAGGACCAGAGGGATAGTTGATTGACTCTACAAGGGTAACAAAGGAAAATGAGGAGTCCCTAAAGGAATAACAGTGAGGGGCTGGTGCCTTACAAAGGACTTTGGCCTGAGGGGAGAAACCACTGGGGCAAAAGAGATACCTAACACCAGCCTGAGTAAACTCCTCTTAAGGTCCATTGTTAGACTAAGACCAGTGAAGTCGGACTTTCCCCTTCAAGCTAAGTAAACTGGGAGGTCATCAAATCTTTCTAGGCCCCAAGTTCCGAGGCTTCTAGACTCCAAGTCAACAAAGGACTCTAAACCCTAACTCTGAAAGGGCTCAACTTCCTGCCCTTCCGCCTCTCCTGCTCCAAAAGCCATTCTGGGTCCTCCCCCAACTCTCCCGCCCCTCCACCTCTCTGGCCGTCCCCTTCCAGATCTGACTCCACCAATTCGATTTTACATTATCCTCAATGCCAAAGGCCTTGTCCCCTTGTCCTGCCTTTCCAGATGCCAAGGGGGGGGGATGACCCCCACCATCTGCCTCAGGTCCCGGACCTGCCCCCAATGCTCAATCCAGCAAAAGGAAGCCCCCCCTGTTGTGGGAGAGCCAGAGGGGAAAACCCCAGGATCCGGCCAGGTTGTTTTGGGCAAGAATGCAAGATTCCAAAACTTAGCTTCAAAATAAGTAGAGCAATGCATCCATTTGGAAGTCCTGCTGAAAGTCCTCCTTGAGGAGCCGGGATCTGGGGACCGCATTCACTCATTCATTCATTTGTATATTATCCATTTATTCATTCATTTGTTTGTTTGTTCCTTTGACTATTTATTTGTTTGTTTTGTTTACTTGTTTGTTTGTTCCTTTGACTATTCATTTGTTCATTCATTCCTTTGTTTGTTTGTTTTGTTTACTTATTTGTTTGATTATTTATTTGTTCATTCATTCATTTGTTCGGTTTGTTTTGTTGATTAGTTGAGAACATTTTCCCATAGTTCCGTGCTTCATGCTCTTTCCCTCTGCCCTCCTGGAGGGAGCTGACTCACAGTTCCTCTGGGTCTTACATGTGTCATGGATCCAGACGTATTTCGATATGGGGATTTTATGCCCTTTCACGGCAGGGGTTACAGTATGAGAAAAGGGGGATGGGGTGAATCGGGAATGAGGTTGGGGGTAGAAGGGAGGACCAGAGGAATTCAAAGGACGATTAGACAAGGCGCCACCAAAGCTCATCGGAGCTGAAGCAGGAATCCCCTATCTATGTGGATTGAAGATCTAATCTAGGGGAAAGTCCAAAGGGAGGGCTGGCTGCTCCTAGAGAAGTTCTTCTGGCCTCTTTGACCAATCCACAAACATGGATCAAGTGCCTCCTTCCGAGGAGCTGGCACTGGACTAGGCAATCGGGATACGGAAAGAGGTAAAAGACAGTCCCTGCCCTGGAGGAGCTGCAAGTCTACCCACAGGAGATGGGCACATGTGCACAAGTACCTAAAGGAAGCAAAGTCCACACAGGGTAGATAAATAAGAAATACTGAGCAGAGCAGAGGCTCGGGAGCGAAGAGGAGTTGGGGCCGAGTTCCTGTGGAAAGGGAGATTTTAACTGGAACGGAAAGGAAGCCAGGGAGATCAGTAGTCAGAACGGAGGAGGGATGTCCAGAGAAAATGCTGGAGCTGAGGGATGGAGTGGTTTGTTTTGTTATAAACAAAAAGGGGGGTCCTAAGGAGATATCGATATACTGTGATGTGACTGTATCTTGTACTCTCCTTAGCTGCAGATGATGGAGGAACACCAACCCCATCACCCTTGATGGTTGTTATAATTTCCCCTTTTCTCTAACAGTTGCCCAGGGAGGACCCTCGAGAGGTTAGATGGATGGGTAACCCTTTCAGGTCCAACCTGGGGTTGCATAGATTAATATAGGGCTCTGATTTGCCTCGGATCATGTTTGGTATCTGACTGCGTTGACTCCCTCCCCAAGGGCCGTGATATAAGGACCACTCAGGAAGGTACTTGTTAAACTCTTTTTATCTAAATCAGGGAAAAGATAAACAGGACAAGGATTGGGGATTGGAGACTCTATCAATCTATTATCTATGCCTAGTTGACAATCAGGCCAGGAGGCTATTGATCTAGTAGAAGCTGGAGCTTTATTCTCTCCACTATCTGGTCCAGCCTGACCACAGCCAAGCCAGAGAATAAGGAATGCTATTGATGCAGCTGTGTTGGTGATCTTATTCTCTCAGCTTTCTCACTACCAGTGTTAGGTGATGCACTAGCTCTCGTAGTCTTCAGGAAATATTCAGATCCTTCCTACCCTCTTCTTCATAGACCTCCCTGTCCCCCTTCACCACCACAGAGATTTCCCAGTCCAGAGACCTCCAGAGCCCAGAGAGACCTAGAGAGACCCCCTCCAAGTGGCTGTCAGGGATATTTATACTGTCAGGCCAACCAAAGTTTGCCCCTGGCTCATGGCACCTGGGAACATAACGTCTTTCAACTGCCATCCCTGTCATTCAAGGTGGCATCCATCACTTCCCAGATTATGAATATAACAATCTCCAGCGTCCCCGGAGAGAAGAGTCTGTGGTGGGGGCCCAGGAGGGCAGGAGCCTTGAGTCCAGAAGCAGGGGGAGTCCCTCAGACAAAGCCCACAAAAGTGGAGAGGCCCTGCAGAAGGGTGATGACAGGGACCCCAGGCAGAGACCCTGAAGGAGGGGCCCGGGCTGGGCAGCACCTGCCCACACCATTCAGTTGGGGAGCTTGCCTCAAAGGCATCTTGCCCTCCATGAACAAACCAAGGAAAACCCCCAACTCCCAGGAAGTCCAGGAAAAGCCTCAGAGAATAAAAGATGCCAGGAGGAGCCGGAGGACAATGGAAAAGCTAAAGGAAGAGGGCTGCCAGAAGGGGTGCCCTAGAAGAGCCCGGGTGTGGCAAGGCTCGCTCAAGGACTGAATGAACCAGAGCAGGAATAACATTGTGACGAATGACAGGGAGATGATTTAGGCTGGAGAACTGGGAGGGAAAGGAAGCTCATTAATCAAACTGAGAGGGAGGGGGTGAAGGATGTGTCCTCTTTGTTTTTTGAGAAGTCAGGGAAGGAGGGAGAGGAGATTGGGGTTTGGGATGGCCTCAGTACTACTCTCATCCCACTCTCCACAGAAGCTCTTCCAAACCTTTCCAACTGGCCTCAGGTTTCTCTTGTTTCCCATCCTCTTAGCTAGAACCTTGCCCCATATTTTACAGAAAACACTGAGGCCAGAGACTTGCCCAAGGTCACACAGCTGGGAAGGATCTGGAGTCACATTTGAACGCAGGACCTTCAGGCCTGGCTTTCAAACACCTGAGCCACCTAGCTGCTGCCCCATTTTCTCCTTATCGACAAAGAATTCTTTTCCTTCCGTTATTTGTCTTTTTCTTTCTTTCTTCATTTCTTCCAGGCTTTCACGTTGACCTCCTGAACATTTCTCTTTCCCTCTGAGTCTCGTCTCTCTCTCGGAGGTAGCTGTGGCCTTCCTTTCTCCTCCTGGGGTGGATTTCGTGGGGTTTCTGGACTGACAGCAAATTCTCCCTGGAGCGGCCGGTGTTTTCTTTGATTTCTTTTTCTCTCCTCTCCCTGCCGCACAGTTTCGCCTGCGGTGATCAGCCCTGCTTGATATTGGATTCCTGGGATAACTTCAGTCTCCTTCCCCCACCTCTGATATTCAGCTCATGGGTGCTTCTGGCTCTCCGTGGCATCTCAGACTGAAGCCCTGAAGACCTCAGAGCTGGGGGGGGGAGGGGCTGATCTGAGCACGGCCACATCCAGGCCGCCGGCTGTGGCTCACCGTGGCTTCCAAGATCTCCGCTGTAGGCGTTCCGAGCTCCTGTGGTTCTTTCCTAGGCTAGCCCTCTGCTCCTGCTGCCTCTGAACCCAGAGCCCAGAAGGCTACGCCGGGCTCCGGCCCATCATCTCTGGTCCTGCCGAGAGGCTCCGGCCTTGTTTATCTCTGCTGGCACTGGCTGGCAGCCCTGCTTCCTGCTGGGCTGGGCTCCTGGTGTAATGAGGGGGGTGTTTGGGAGGCCTGGGGATGCAGCAGAGAACAAGCAGGAGAAGGATGGAAGTCCCCTCCTCCCTCACAGCCACCCCTATTACCGAGAGACTAAAATGGCACCCCTTTGGGAAAAGGGGAACCCGGGAAGGGCGTGCCGCCATTGTGGGGGTTGAAGGAATGGTGTCCCCCCCAAGGAGAAGTGGGTGATGCCCCAATTGGGTATTGGGGCACGTCAGGGTACACAGAAACTTCCCCTTTCTCCCAGCGGGTGGTCAGGCTCAGATCTGGACATCAGCCTGCCTGTGCCGCTGCCCTCCCTCCCCAGCAGATCTGGTCTTGAAGTGTTTGGGGGTTTCCTCAGGAACTCCAAGGGTGGGGTATGAGCAGGAAGGGGGGTGGGGCACAGGGATCCCTCCATCAGGCCCGTCACTCTGGCGAGCACCCACCAAAGCCTCAGACCCAGAGGTGAGCCAAGGTGTCCCTCAACCAGAGCTTCTCCTTCCCAACCCCCCAATAATATTCCTATAAGCTATGTTTGCTCTAAGGCTAGGTGGGACACAGCTGGGCAAAGCCCAAGGCAAGAGGGGTTCAGGGAACGGCTCCCCAAGGAAGTCCAATAACCCTAAACTCAGTTAACCCTGCTGATGATATGAGGGAATGTCAGGAAGACAAGATGTCCCAGGTGCAGGTCTCCTATTCAGGGCAGGAAACCCAAATGACCTCTTCAGGGAACCTCAGAGCCCAGATTCATGACCTTTTTCTCTGGCTCCAACCCCCAAAAGACCCCCGGTTGGGTTTTTCTCTCCCAGAAGTCTCTGCTGTGCCAACAGTCACTTGGGCTCTTCTTCCTCCCCCACCAGTCGCTGGCAGTTTTCCAAAAGGTCAGAGCTTGCCTCATTCTTCCACTGGCTGGCTCTGTGTCCTTCTGGAGAGTGGGCGTAGTCACTAACTGCAGTTTCTCACTAAATTTCCTGATCATTAATTGAGTCTGGTACAATTCATTCTGACTCGGTTCAGGTGGCCATCTTGGCCAGATTTTACTGGGCTCACTAAAATGACTCCCCTTCCCACGTTTTCCCTTCTAGCCAAATGTTCCCTGTAGATGACATCCCACCTCCCATTGCTGTGCTTTTACCCAGATTGTCTGGAATGTTCTCATTCCTTTCCTCTTGGAACCTCCAGCTCCTTTCGAGGTTTAGCTCAAAGGCCACCTCCTCCCAGAGGCCTTCCCAGGCCAGAAGTCACTCCTTTTCACCTCTCACAGTGAACTTATTTTGTATAGATCTGATATTTATTTCTCCAACAATATCTCTTACCCTCCTAAGAGAAATAACCTTCACGATCCCATTTGGGGTTTTCTTGGCAGAGACAAGTTGGCCATTTCCTTCTCCAGCTCATTTTCCAGATGAGGAAACTGAGGCAAAGAGGGTAAAGTGACTTGCCCAGGGTCACACAGCTAGGACCAGTCTGAGGCAGGACTTGAACTCACAAAGACAAGTCTTCCCGACTCCAAGTCCAGCACTCTATCCGTTCAGCTCATTTTCCAGATGAGGAAACTGAGGCAAAGAGGGTAAAGTGACTTGCCCAGGGTCACACAGCTAGGACCGGTCTGAGGCAGGACTTGAACTCACAAAGACAAGTCTTCCCGACTCCAAGTCCAGCACTCTATCCGCTCAGCTCATTTTCCAGATGAGGAAACTGAGGCAAAGAGGGTAAAGTGACTTGCCCAGGGTCACACAGCTAGGACCGGTCTAAGGCAGGACTTGAGCTCACAAAGATAAGTCTTCCCGACTCCAAGTCCAGCACTCTATCCGCTAAGCCACCCAGCTGCCCAGGAAGAAACACAGCTAAGCCAAAGCAGCTGAGATTTAAACGACTTCATGGACAGTCCAGATAACCTTCAGCACTCTACCCAGAAGAAGGAGGCGTCGCATCATTTGTCTTCCTGGCCTCCAGCTGCTTTCATTTATCCTCCTGTCACCATTTTGAATCTTGTTGTTCTAGTTCTATTTTCTTTAGCAGTTCCCTTGTCTCCCCGAGCATCTTGGGATTTCTCCTAACACAATCACCCTCTATTACAGCCACACACCCAACTTGCTCATTCTTTCTCTAACCTTTTAAGTCTATTTGTTAACTCTATTTGCCAAGACTTTCACGAAACATCTGGCAAAGCCTCTGCTATTGTTGGGCAGAGATGGAAAGATGAAGGCTAGACAATGGCACAATTAGGTAGATTTGGACCTGGCCGAATGGCTAGGCCCAAAGAAGAGTGATTAATGGCCCTTTCTCTGCTTGGGTGCTTTCAGGGCAGCCAGAATAGTGGCCAGCTTTAAGATCGTCCTGAGGAGGGCTGGTGGAAGGAAGTGGGAATGTTTAGCCTGGAAGAGGGGGAACATAATCAGTGCATTCCAGGATGTGTAGGTCTTTCTGTTAAACAGTGGCTAGATTTATTCTGGGGCAGCTAGATGGTAGAGTGGATAGAGCGCTGGGCCTGACGTCAGGAAAATTCCTTCCCGGGTTCAAATCACTGCCTAGCTGTGAGACCTTGGACAGGTCACTTCACCCTCTTTACCTCTGTTCCTCATCGGTCACAGGAACCGGAGGAGGAAATAAATGGCCAACCGCTCCAGCATCTTTGCCAAGAAAACCCCAAATGGGGTCAAGAAGAGTCAGATGTGACTCAGGCACAACAACAACAGGCTTGTTTGCTTAGCCCCAGAAGAACTAGAACAATGTTGGGGGAGGACAAACCAGAGGCAGATTTAGGCATGAAGCATGACTCTAGAGTGAGACCCACCCTGGAGAGAGTTGTTTACTCTGCCCACAGGCAGCCTCTCCCTCTTTCTCTCTCTCCTTCTGCCTCCTTGGTCACCTCTGCCTACACTCACACTGACAGGTCTGGGTTTTTCGCCCCCACATTGGGGCCAAGCATGTCCACAACCGCCTGGCCACAGCTGAATCTCTTCTCGGGATGTGGCGGAAACATTCCTAATCACTGTAGCTCCTGAGTCCCTGTTTATAGAATTTCCAACTCAACAAAAATCCATTCCCCTGACACCATGGATTTGCCTTTTTATTTTATTTTATTTTATTTTTATTTTTTAATAAACCCTTATCTTCTGTGTATTAGTTCATAGGTGGAAGAGTGGTAAGGGTAGGCAATGGGGGTCAAGTGACTTGCCCAGGGTCACACAGCTGGGAAGTGGCTGAGGCCAGATTTGAACCCAGGACCTCCTGTCTCTAGGCCTGGGATTTGCCTTTTTAAACCCTTACCTTTTCCCAGTTTGTTGTTTCCCTTCTGGTTTTGGTTGCATTGTTTTTGTTTGTACAAAAACTTTTTAATTTAATATAATCACAATTATTGATTTTACATTTTTGTAATTTTTTTCTAACTCTTGCTTGGTTTAAAAATCTCCTTCCCAGAGATCTGACAAGTTTACTATTCTGTGTTCACTTAATTTATTTACAGTTTCCTTCTTTATATTCAAGTCTTTCACCCATTCTGAATTTATCTTGATGTAGGGTGTGAGATGTTGATCTAAACCTATTCTTACCTTTTGTCTTGGTTCCAAGGCAGAAGAGCAGCGAGGGCAACTGGGGGTAAGAGACTTGTCTAGGTTCCCTGCTAGGAAATGTCTGAGGCCAGATTTGAACCCCAGACCTCCCATCCCCAGGCCTCATTGACTTTTGTTTTAAAGTTTTACCTTTATATCTTTTGCTTCTTATATCTCCCATGTATTCCTCCCAGAAAGTCATTCCATAGAACAAATAATATTATTTTAGAGAGGGAAAAAATCAGCACAACCCATAGATGCATTGAAAAAGTCGGAACACCTCTGCAAGGTGGAATATCTATGGATTTCCCATCTCCTTAAAGGAGTGTCTTTTCCTGTTTCTTCATTCAAGTCCCACTTGATCTTTATAACTTTGTAACATTCCCTTTTGATTTTTTTTGGGGGGTGGAGTGAGCCGGTTCTTTCCTTTTACGATGATGTAATTTCTGTGTATAGTGTTTTCTTAGCCCTGATGACTTCAATCTTCAACAGTTCATATAGATTTCCTCATGTTTCTCTGTACTTATCACATTTATCATGTTTTACAGTACAGGCATGTACCAGTTTGTTTATCCATTTCCCAGCTGATTGACATCTACTGTGTTTCCAATTCTTAGTTACCACAAAAAAGTGCTACTATATATCTTTTGGCGTATATGAAGACCTTTTTATTGATGGTATAAGTCCAGTTATAGAGTCTCTAGTTCAAAAGATATGGACATTTTAGTCACTCTATTTGCATGATTCCAAATCACTTTCCAAAATGATTGTGCTTGTTTCACAGCTCCACCAACAATGCATTAGTGTACCAATCATTCCACAAGCCCTTCAATATTGATTGTTGCCACTTTTTGTTATTTTTGTCCATTTGTAATGGGCTAAGGGGAAACCTCAAGGTTGTTTTTGATTTGCACTTCTCTTATTATTAGTGATTTGGGTTATTCTTCCATGTCATTGCTGACATTTTGTGATTCTTCTTTTGAAAACTATTTGCTCATATCCTTTAACTACTTATTTATTGGGTAGTGGTTATTGGTCATATGTATTTATTAATTGTTTATATATTTTGGATAGAAAATTCTTATCAGAGAAATTTAAAATAAATTTTAACCACTTCTCAACCTAGGTGCATTAATATCATCTATAAAGAAGCTTTTTAGTTTCAAGTAATTGAAAGTAATTGGTTACCTATTTTATAATTTGTAATTACCTCTATTTTTTATTAGGCTAAGAATAAATCTCTTACCCATAGCTATGAGAAGTATATGATCTGTTTCTTTCCTAACTTTTAAAAATAGTATGACCCTTAATATTAAGATTGAGCATTCATCTAGAATGTATTGTGGAGTATAGTATAAGATGTTGGCCTAAGCCTAATTTCTTTTTTTTTTTTTTTAACCCTTATCTTCCGTCTTGGAATCAATATTGTATGTTGGTTCCAAGGCAGAAGAGCAGTAAGGGCTAGACAATGGGGGTGAAGTGACTTACCCAGGGTCACACAGCTGGGAAGTGTCTAAAGTTAGATTTGAACCCAGGACCTCCCATCTCTAGGCTTGGCTCTCACTCCACTGAGCTACCCAGCTGCCCCCCCTAAGCCTAATTTCAGCCAAGCTGCTTTCTAATTTTCCCATCAGTTTTTATCAAATAAGGCATTTTTTATTTGTATTTTATCAAATAAGGAGTTTTCCTTAGATAATTTATATTTTCCACTTTAACAAACGTTGAGCTGATTTCTCTTATCTCTGATACTCCTTTGTCTAGTCTGTTTCACTGATCTCTCTCTTTCTTTATTTAACCAATACCATATGGATTGAATGCCTGCTGATTTATGGTACAGTTTGAGCTCTAGAAGTATTATCTTCCTTTCATCTATATTTCTTTTCATCATTTCCCTTGATATTCCAGATTTTTTGCTTTTCCAAATGAATTTTGTGAACATCTGGGTAAACAGAGTTACTGTAGAGTATCCCTTAGTAATCTGACTGATAAAGTATTCAAAGTATCAATTAATTTTCATAATTTTGTCACTTTTGTCATATTGGCACAGCCTACCCATGAGCACTACTATTTCTCTAGCTACCTAAACTTTCCTTTATTTCTCTAAGGAGTCTCTATCTGAATCAAAACTTTACAGTCCTTTTGTAGGCTTTGGTTGGTCCATTCTCAGATATTTTGTGGTTATACCACTCACTGCCTCTTAAACATAAAACATTTACTAAGTGGTAAGGCACAGTAATAATAATCAATTATAACATTTAGTCAATAGTCGCTCAATAGGCAATTAATTGTGTACTATGTACCAAGCACTGAGAAAAAAAAGGCAAAAGACGGTCGCTGCCACGAAGGGGCTTATAGTCCAACGGGAGAGACAACAAGGAAACAATGATGTACAGACAAACTATATATAGACTAAAGAGGCAAAAGCAAGAATAATCACACATCGCTGTTACTCACTGGAAGGTAAAAGCGGGCACAATCAAAATAGCACAGGCCACCCACATAAACCTCAGCCATTCATAGGGGAAAGCAGACACGCACTTCCAGGAACCTCACGTTTCGTGGTTGTCCCCAGAATGTCTCACGACGCTGGACGTCCTGCGATGGGCCCTTTTAGGAACAATCTAAAGCACCCAAAGCGATGTCTCCATCAGCTGTTCCCATTCTGGTCCTCGCTCTTCTCCTCCTGGGCAAAGCTTCTCCCCTTCTGCTCCTGAGCAGATAAAGCAGTGGGAAGGAAGCAGCCAGGTGGCTCAGGGGACAGAGAGCTGGGCCTGGAGTCACGAAGACCCAAGATCAAATCTGGCCTCGGACACTTACGAGCTGTGTGACTCTGGGCAAGTCACAACCTCCTTTGCCTCAGTTTCTTATCTGTAAAATGAACTGGAGAAGCAAATGGCAAACCATTCTGGTATCTCTGCCAAGAAAGCCCCAATGGGGTCGCCAAGAGTCCGACAAAAGCCAGTTACTTAGCAGGGCAGCCTAGAGAGGGCTGGTGGGGTTTCCATAGGGAGAATGTAAGAAGATAAAGTCAGAGTCCTGCTTGGTTTCTGTAGCTGGGGAACGTGGAGAGTCGGGGATAAGGTGAAGACATCAGATGACAGGAACATTCTGGAAGGTTTCCAAAGAGAAGAGGGGCCTGAACCTTCCTCCACCCATGTTTCATGCAGCGTCAGCTCTGATCTCCAAGCACTTGGCACTAGCCTCAAGAATACTTATTCACGGGGCAGCTGGGTGGCTCAGTGGATGGAGAGTCAAGCCTAGAGATGGGAGGTCCTGGGTTCAAATCTGGTCTCAGACACTTCCCAGATGGGTGACCCTGGGCAAGTCACTTGACCCCCATGGCCCACCCTTACCACTCTTCCACCAAGGAGCCAATACACAGAAGATAAGGGTTTAAAAAAAAAAAAGAAGACTTATTCACTGAAGTCCTTCAGAATAAGGCCCCAAACTTCAGAGTCTGTAAGGTGGGAGAGAGAGCAGAGGCAGGGCAAGGTGTGGAAATCCACCCACACAGTAGGAGCGCTGCTGGGTCCTCAGAAGGAGGGAGTAGCTAGGTAAGACCCAGATCCCAGGACTGAGAACTTGGAAGAAGGACCCTGGAGATCATCTCTCCAGAAGAAGAAACTGGTGCCCAGAGAGGCTGAGTCACTTGGCCATGGACGAAGAGAAAGGAAGTAGTAAAGTCGGGACTGAACCCAGCATTTTGAGTGGACACCTAGTACTCTCTTGAACAGGGCATGCTGTTACCCACAGGTTCTTGGAGCAATACCAACCGGGGCAAAAGGCCTGTGGACAGGCCTCCTGGTAGAGGGAAAGCCTGGGTGCTGGTTTGTAGGGGGGTGGGGGAGAGGGAGAGAGAGGAAGAGTTGGTTCCTTGCCGAAATGACCTGACTCAATATCCCAGCTTCTATTTTTGTGATCTCTGGTAAGTCCCTTCCCTTCCCTTCCTGGGTCATAGTTTTCTCATTGGTAAAAGGAGAGGCCTGGGCTAGATGAGGCCTCTTTAGGTCTTTTCCTGCTCTAATCTCTGATCCTTTGATCCAGATCTAAGCCAAGGGTTCACTCATGAGGGCATTTGGAGGAAGGGGGCTCCTAGGTGGGAGGACCCAGGCCTAGGCTAGTTCTTCAGCCAGCCAGGACTCCTGGGGTGTTCGGAGGCAGTGGGGTACCCTTTGGGATCTGGGGAGGCCCAGGCAGGTCAGAGCAGCAGGAGCTGGATGGGAGCCAGGATTCTGCTTGGCCCATCCTACTCCCCTGGGGCCCTTTCCTCATTCTTTGCTCTTTGCTCCTTCCCTGTTCCTCCTGACTGTTCTTTGGCTCAGGATTCCCTGAGTTTGTAAGACTGCCAGCTCTACGCCTGAGGACAGGCTGCTGAGCAGCTGACAGGCTAGGGCAAAAGTAGGGGAAAAGGGACCCTTGGGTGGCAGGGGCATGAGAGGGTTTGAGGAGAGCTTGCCCCACCTGCTCCGCCCTCCATCAACAATCCAAGGAACTTTATCAGGGACCCACTAGGTGCCAGGCGCAGGAGAAGCCAAGACACAATAAGAAACAGCGTCTGTAATCAAGGACTTTAGGCTCTGCTTTCCTTTCTCACCTGATTCTAATCCCCAAATCTGATACTAACCCCAAACCTTAGAATAATCCTTTGCACACGGTGCTGTCGTTCAGTCATTTTCGGTCATGCCTGACTCTTCATGACCCCATTTGGGGTTTTCTTGGCAGAGATGCTGGAAGGGGTTGGCCATTTCCTTCTCCAGCTCATTTTCCAGATGAGGAAACTGAGGCAAAGAGGGTGAAGTGACTTGCCCAGGGTCACACATCTAGGAAGCATCTGGGCAGGACTTGAACTCACTGAAAGAAGTCTTGGTGTCTGCAGGGCTGGCACTCTGCACCACACCACCACCTTGCTGCTCACAGCAAGTGTTCATTAGTATTTATTGAGCTGCCAAGGTCCTCCTAAATGTCCATGAATTCTTTTGAACATATTTCCATATGCAGAAAGAATCTGGCTAGAATGTAAACCCCTGAGGGCAGGGTTTGTCTTGATTTCTGTCTTCCAATCCCTAGCTCCCAACACAAAGCCTGGCACAAGGAGGCTCTTTAGAAATATTTGTTGGTTGAATGGAGAAGAACCAAACCCAGATCTGCCTTCCCAACCTTCTACCCTCTTACTGCCTTCTTGCATTCACTATACTACCAGCTGATCCCAGAGGATAGTCTGTCCTAGGAGTAGAGAACTGGGTCTAAAGGCAACAGAGACTTGGGCAGAAATCCCAGCTCCATCTCTCTGAGCCTCAAGGGCAAACTGGGACAACAACAAGCTGCTCTAATTTTCCAAGTCCTATTTTGTCCCCTACCCTCCTGTGTCTTTGGAGCTCCATTTAAATTCCCTCTTTGCTTTTGAGGAAGGTGCCACATTCCCTGTCAAGTCTTTCAGGATACTTTCCTGGAGCTAGTTGGTCCTGTGGGCCTGGAGTCCAGAAAACCTGAGTTCGAATCTGTAAGGATGGGTTTTTGTGCAGAGGAGAGGGAACCAAAGGGAGAAGAAGACAGTTGTGGACGGTTGCTGACAGTTAAGACCAGCAGGGGATTCTGGGAATTTCTTGGAGGACGAGAGGGAGGAGAGGTCTTCTGGTGGAGGACTGAGAAGAGGGAGGAGGAGGACATCCCAGCTGGGATCCAGTCCTGAGGGCTTCCTGAGGATCTTCCTTTTGGAAATTGAAACCCTGATTCCCAGATCAAAGCCATTCCATCACAACTCACCCATCAAGACTTCAACCATGGAGTCAGCTAAGTTTTTGGACTCCATTTTGGGAGTGATCTCTTAGGCTCCTTCACCCATTACCCAACCTTGCTGAGAGACCCTTTTTCAGTCAAAACTTACAAGTATAGAAAAGGATAGAAACAGAAAAATAGAAATAGAAGGAGAAGGAGAAGGGGGGAGGGGAGAAGCTTATGAGTGGGTACCACTAGGGTTCCCATCCAAGTGACGGACCTTGTAGGAACAGCAGAGGGCACCCCCAAATCCCTCTGCCCTTCACCCCTTTCCCCAGTCCCTGATTTGCGAATAATAAAAAGCCATTCAACAGTCAGATAGCGTTCCAGAGTGCCTCAGAGACAGCCAAGGGAGAGGGGAACCACAGCTTGGTCTGGCTGCCTCCATCTTGAAGCCAGACCACCCTCTGTGAAATGAACTGATGGGCGGGAGTTTGCGTGAACCCTGTCCTTATTCAGGATCGTATTGGGGTACCACATACCTCCTCTTATAGGGAAGCCTCACCCCCAACTCCTGCGGGGTGGCATGACCATCTGGGTCACCCAGTTTTGGGGTGACACCCCCTTAAAGTCTCCCAGTGTATATTCGGCCCCAGGGAAGTGCTGGAAGAGAGACTCACCACATAGATTTTCTCTATCTCCCTTCTATCAAACATCCATTACTGGCCCTTTTTATTACTACAAATCTAGCCTTGGACACTTCTGAGAAAGTATCTTCACTTCCCTGCGCCTCCATTCGCTCATCAGTAAAATAGGGACAATGCCAGCACCTCCTGTCCAGGGTTGTTGTGAAGATCAAATGAGAGAACATTTAGAGTTCTTTGGCCACCTTACACACGGGGATTTGTGAATGTTATTATTATTACGATCCCTTCTCCTCTGGAAAGCATTCTTTCCCTCCCGAGATAGGCTCCGAGTCCTTTGCCCCATCTTCCCCTCTGCCAGATCAGTGTATTATCTGTGGAGGGATTGTTCTCCTCAGGGGGGACTCGGGGTCCCAGTGACACCCTGGGCTCTGGGGCACTTGGGGAGAGATTTCCCCCTTTCCTGACTCTTTGTCCCAACTGACAACTTGCTACATGATATCAGCCGGGTGTCGTCACCAATCCCCCTTATAAGCACGGGGCTCAAAAGGCACAAAGAATGAACTGGTTTATTTATAGGTCAGAGGAAATGAGTAGCATTCTTGTGAGTGTTCATGGAAAATGAGCGACGGCTCCCCAGAGCCCCCCAAGTGCCTCGGGATGAGGTACACGCTAAAGCATCCGCCATCTTTTGGGGGGAACCGTTATGCTATCTCCAGAACGCCAGCAGGCCCAGCTCCTATGCCACGGCGCCTCTGCTCCTCCCATCTCTTGGTCCTTCAGCCTTCCAGTTCTCAGCTTTCCCACAACCAGACCCCTCCTCTCTTTAAAAGGAGGCTATCACTGATGCTTCATGGTCTAGCCTTCAAGCCATGAGTTTCTGAGGAGCCTCTACATCCTCATGAAGCGCCCCTTGTTCTCTCCATTCGTCTCCCAGATCCAAGAGTTCTTCTTGGAGTTCCTGATCAGGACTTTTTGAGTATCTCAAGACTGAATCCAGACTTCGGAGTAGCGGGAATGTGCCAAAGAAGCCATGCCCAGCAAGGGAAGCTGGGCTGCTTCTTTTGCTTTACAGATAAGGAAACTGAGCCTTAAAGGGAGGAAGGGACTTGTTCAAGGTCCCAGAGTAAGGCCTTGGACTCCTCATCTAAATCGAATGCTTTTTCCTACTCCCCCATTCTGATAGCGAGTCCCCAAATACATGGTGCTTGATTTGAAGTCAGAGGACCCAAGTTCAAATTCAGTTTTGCTACTGCTATCTGTATGATCTTAGGCAAATGACTTAACCTTCCTGGGCCTGAGTTTCCTCATCTGTAAAATACAAGGGTTGTGGGGCAGCTAAATGGCACAGTGGACAGAACGCCAGGCCTGGAGTCAGGAGATCCTGGACTCAAATCTGGACTGAGACTCATCCTAGCTGAGTGACCCTAGGCAAGTCACTTACCCCTGTTTGTCTAGCCCTTGCCCTTCTGTCTTAAGAGTTGTTACTAGGATAGAAAGTAAGGGTTTAAATAAAAGGGAGGCATGCACTCATGTCCTCCAAGGTCCCTTCCAGATCTGTATTTCTGTTCCCATGACCTGCTAACCCAAAATTCTGATTGGCTCTCAAAGCTAGCAGGGGCTCCCAAAAAGCTTATGGGCCCAACGGTGTGACTCGGCTCTTGGCCTTAGAGTCCAACATTAGCCTCAAACCGGAATCCTCATTACTGCCGTCTCTTGTGTTCTTGGCAGTAGCTAGGTGTGGCTCACAAGAACACAGTTTCCCAAAGGAGACCTTTGCAGGGACCTGCAGACAGGCTGAGGGGCCTCCTGGGGCTTATGATGTTTGATGTTTGGCACAGAGCCTTGACTGGGAGGCAGCGGCGGCGCTCTGGCTCTGCCACTGACTCCTTGGGTGACCTTGAACAAGTCCTTTCCCCTCCCTGGGAAGATCTTTGTTTCTTCCTCTGTTAAATGAGGCCTGGAAGACCTCTAAGGAGCCTCTCAGTGGCCTGGGCTTGGGCCTCACCATTTTGTAGAGGAGGGATAGGAGGTTCAGAGAGAAGGCAAGTGACTTATCCACAGTCACAGCTAGTAAGGTGTTGGAACACGACTTGAACCATGTCTCCTGACTCTCTCTAGCCACTAGGCTTCTCAGACAGGCCTGGAGGAGGCCCCAGGACAGGACTTGAGGGCTGGCTGGAATGGACCTAGCACCAGGACCCAGGAGACCACCAGCTGCTCTCTTTCCACAAGTCAGTTTTGTCCTGTGCTGGGGAAGAAAGCCCCCTCCTGGGCATCAGGATACTGGAAACCACTGACATGGCTGGTAAAGGAGGAGGCCCTTGGGAAGTGGGCAGGAGCAAGGGCTCTCCTCCACCCTCCTCACAGTCAAGTGTTGGGGGTGACTGATTGGGGTCTCAGGGATGCAGGGGTCAGAGGGGGAAGGTAAGAGGAAAGCACCCTCAGCCACTCAGCCGAATCCCATTTCTCCTTTCACTAGGGATGGGTGAGGGAGCCCAGCAATTCCCTTAAGATCTGCTGGCATTCCCTCCCCCCCCCTCCCCCCCAGGGTCTTTGTTCTCCTTCCTTCTTCCATTCTCTCCCTTTTCCTCATCTTTCCCGGCCTAGACTTTCCAAAAGCTCCCAGCTAAAAAGCCCAGAGTCCCAGAGAGCACGGATTCTCTTATTTTGAGCCAATGAGCGTTTATCAAGCACCTACTATGTGCCAGGGTGTTCAGGGAAGACAAGTACCTCAGAGTTGCTTGTCCGCCTTTGGTGCCCACCTGGCAGCCAGCTCTCACCTATGGCTCCAAGAATCTATAACATGTGGAGGACCATGCCCTGGCCTAACCCAGGTTGGGTGTAACCAATGGGCCTCAAACTGTCTGGGAGTTAGGTGGGTGTCCACCCAGGCATGTGAAGACTTCCCTCAGGGGAATGAGCACATGAGAATAATTCCTTCTGACCAAAGCAGGCGCTGTAGACGGTGCCAAGGCCATCCACGGCCATCGCCTGTCTTGCCACTGGACTTCAAGGACTCAAAGAGAGAGAGGCTGCCGATTTTGTGCCCCTGCCTCCCTTCAATCAGATTTACACCCGGGCCAAAAGACCCGCCCTGCCCCCCCCAACCCAGTCTATTGTCATCTTGGTTCTCTTTGAGTACAAAGGACAAGCACAGGGCACCACGAAGTGCCAAGCACTGTGCTGAGCAGCTGGGAAACCACAGCCGCTGCCCTCCAGGAGCCTCCAGACTAACAGGGGAGGTAATGACACACAAACCACTCTGAACAAATTCAGGAAGACCAGAGTTCAAATCCCATCCCAGTCGCTTACAACCTGAGCAAGTCCCTTCATCCCGTTTGCCTCAGGTTCCTCATCTGTTAAATGAGCTAGAGAAGGAAACGGCCAACCGGTCCAGAATCTTTGCCAGGAGTTGGGACACAGCTGAACAACAAATGCCCCTATGTCTTATTTCCCTAAGTGCTCTGCACGGGGAGCCGGGGACTCTATTACCTCTATCTGTGGACCCCCGTCCCATTCTAGATTTTCGAGGAGCCCCCAAGACAGAACCCTGTTCTAGTAGGTCCAGCCCCCCCAAGAGCTATTTTCAGGAGCAGCTTCAGGGACTTTCACTCTTCTAACACTTTTGCTCCCCCAAACCTCATTCTAATTAAATTCAGCCCGAGAAACGTTTGCGAAGGGCTCTGGGCTTGGGACTGAGATGTCACTGATATGGTACCAGTGGACCTTCTCTGCAGACCGGAGGCAAGGCTTGTCTGGGGCACTTGCTGGGAGCTCACTGGGCTTACCCGGCCAATATAAAAGGAGGCAGGATTTTTGAACCCCGGTCCAGCAAGATCCCTCAGTAAGGATTTCAAACCGCTACTCCGTTAATTTATAAGCAGATAATAATAATAATAATAATAATAATAATAATAATAATAATAATAATAATAATAATAATAATAATAATAATAATAAAATCCGGAAGGGACACTGGAAGCAAAGTTGAGGAAAGCCTTCCCTAGGGAACAGACTTTAGAATGGAGCCCCAGGAGGAAAACATTCCAAGAGGGGGAGGGGTGGAGGAAATGCTACCCCATCCCGCATGAGCGCTTGGCGTGAAGTTGGATTTGCAAAATTTGCCCTTAGAAGTTCTTTTCCTCTTTGTAGCCCCGAGACAAAGGATCCAGCATCTCGGGTCCTGCCCGGAAGCAACTGGTGCATCGGGCATGATCTTCCTTTTTGGGGAAGATTTGAACCCAAATCTCCTAACTCGGTAATTATCCTCAGCAGGAGAGAGAAGAGTTAACAGTTGCATTCAGGCGGCTTAGAGATCTGAGCCTTCGCCGTTCTGTGCCTCAGTTTCTCCCTGTAAAGCGAGAGATAATTCCAGTCCCCTGCAATGACGTTTGGTCTCTCAGATTCCACCCCGGCTCCTCCTCCGGGCCCTTCCCTTCTCGCCGGCTGGCCTCCCAGGGCTTTTCCCTTCGCCCCGCCCCTCTGGGCACTGTTATGGTTGCGGCTTTAAATGACACGTGCGGCTCAGATGAATGAACCCAAGGGTCCCACCCCCTCCATCAGCCAATCATCGCGATCCTGAGGCCAGCCGCTTCCGCCTATAGCGGCGCCCGGGCCGGCGAGGACCGGGGGCTCGACAGCCCACGTGGGAGCCCGGGGCCGGGAAAGGGGGCGGGCCCTTGGAGCCGCATTAGCCAATAAATAGGCCGGCTAGGGACGCGAGGGCGAGGCGAGCGCGGGGCGCCAAGGCTTAAATGTGACTGACAGGCGGGCTCGGGGCGGGGCTGGCCTAAAGAGCGTTGAGTGACTGGGAGCCCTTCCCAATGGCAAGAGGGGCCTGGCAGCAGCGCCCAATGGGCAGCAGCGGGGCGGGGCACGACCGCAGCAAGTTCGGTTGCGCGCGGGCCCCCTGCGAAACCTTCAGTGGCAGTGGCTGTGGCGGCAGTAGCGGTGGTGGTTGAGAAGGCGGCGGCGGCAGCGGCAGCGGCAGCGGCATCCACGGTGAGTCCCGGGCCCGGTGGCTCCCGGGCCCCGAGCTTTGTCCTCCCGTTCCGTGCCTTCCCTTCCCCTCTCTTTGCTCCCGCCGCCTCCTTCCCCCCGGGGCGAGGGGGGGCTCGCGCCCGGGCGTTTATGTAAGCTGCAGGCGTGGAGGCGCGGGCCCACAGGAGCTGCTAGGGGCTGGCGGGGGCGGGGACGAGGCGGGGAACGCGCCTCCCCCGCCCCGTCAGCGCGACAGCATCACATGACCCCGCTCACCCGGCCTGTCGCCTCGTCCTCAGATGTGCTGAGCCGCTCTCCGTTTGCCCTTCTGTCAAATGGGTGCAGTGTGCCCGGAGCCACCGGGCTGTCTTCCTCGCCCTAATCTGGCAGGCGGAGAACCTGAGGCCCGGCTCAGCCCCACTCCGGTGTGACCTATGGCGAGCCACTTCCTCACTTATTTGTGCCTCAGTTTCCTCATTTGTAAAGAAGGGAGCTAGTCCCCTCCCTCAGGCCTCTCTAGACCCCCCACTGGCCCTGCCCATCTGCTGGGAGCCTGGGAGGCAGGAGCAGTCCCCAGGGGAAACTGAGGCTCCCCGAGGCAGGTCGGGGTCTAGCCTTTACTGAATTGTGGCTGGAAGTGGTCCTCAAGCGTAGGTGTGTGACCTTAGACTTGTCATTTTCTGTCCTGGACCTCAGTGTTTTCAACAGTGTTGGTGTTGGTGTAGACACTATTCTAGGGCCCTTCCAGGCCCAAGCCCTGTGGACCTGTGTTAGAGTGAGGGACGTCCTGGATTTCAGGCCACTGGGACAACCCTCAATGCTTCCTGTCATCTCCTCTCTCCCCTGCTCAGCCCCCCTGGCTCTCTGCAGAGTGACTGGTGATCCTTTAATCCCCACCTTTTCTCATTCCTCAGCTTTCTTGACTGCTCTGCAGCCCTGTGACATGCTGATCACCCTTTCCTCCTGGATGTTCTCTTCTCTGGTTTTCAGAACACTTCTCCCTTGGGGTTCTCTTCCTCCTCAGGCTTTGCTGGATTCCCCTGGAGGTTATGCCCACTCACTGAAGGTGTTCCCCCTTTGCCCCTCCAGCCCTCTTCTCTTCTCCAGTTATACTACCTCACTTGGTGACCTCCTCATCGCCCATGCATTCAGTGATCATCTCTCTGATGTGACGCCCAGCTTGATTTCTCCCTCCTGATCCTCTCTGCTGTCTTTCAGTTTCACTTCTCCTGCTGCCTGTTGGATGTCTTGAATTAGATGTCCTGTAGACATCTTTTCTTTTTGATGATTTTTATTATTCTTTTTTATTTAATAACAAATTTCCACGTAAGTTTTCTGAAGTTATATGATCCATCTTGTCTCCCTCTCTTCTTCCCTCCCCCCTCCCAGAGCTGTCAAGCAGTTCAATCATGCATTATCACACAAAACATATTTCCATATTATTCATTTTTATAAGTGACTAATCTTATAAAACCCAAACCCCCAAACACATACCCAAATAAACATGTTAAAGATCATCTGTTTTCATCTGCATTCTTACTCCAACAGTTCTTTCTCTGGAGGTGGAGAACATTCTTTTTCAGAAGTCCCTCAGAATTGTCCTAGATCCAAAACGGAATTTCTTATTTGTACCCAGGCCCTCACGTCTTCTAATTTTCCTGTAAACTGGCCAGAAATACCGCCATCTTTCCAGTCTCCCAGGCTTACCATGTAGGTGACTCCTCACTCTCTCTCACTTCCCCATACTTGCTCTGAAGCCAAAGTTCTATCATTTCTGTCTTATCAAGGTTGCCTCCTTCTCTTCTCTCACCCACCCACTGCCCTGGTGTAGGCTCTCATTGCTTAAATGCCTTGAGGGTCTGCCTACCTCATCTCTCCCCACTCCAGTCCATCTTCCACTTCGATGTCTAAGCACAGATTTGACCATTAAAATCCAGTGGATTCCTATTATCTCTAAGAACAAATATAAAATCTTCTGTTTGGCTTTCCAAGACCTTCATCACCTGCCCTTTCCAAGCTTCTTACACTTTATTTCTCCTACTTTTTGTGGAATGGATTATTAAGTACCCTCTGTGTGCTGGGTACTGTGCTAAGTGCTGTCGATACAAAAAGAAGCAAAAGATAGGTCCTGCCCTCAAGGAGCTGAGACAGTGATGGAGAGGATGTTAATTTTTGTATTATCCCTCAATGAGGGAGACAACATACAAATAAGTCTGCACCAACAAGCTATAGTTGAAATAAATCTGACATAATTCACAGGAGGAGTTACTGCCATTAAGGGAGATTGAGAAAAGCATCCGGTAATAGAAGGAAGCCAGGGATGGTTGGCAAGGTGAGGAGGGAGAGGGTTCTAGCCAGAGAAAATGCCAAGACATGGGAGGTCTTATTCATGAAGCAGCTAGGAGGCTGGTGTCAGGGAGTGAGAAGACTGGAGTGTGAGATAGCCGAAAAGGGGGTGTGAGGCAGGTGATGAAAGCTTTGGAGGCCAGCCTTTTGTAGGATCCTGGGGTTGGTTGAGTGACTTGAACCTTCCCTGGTCTCACTTCCCTTCACATTGCCCTGGACTTCCGCAAACTTCACTCATTTGTATTTTGCCTTTATAAGTATGCTCCTGTTTACTGTGACAGAATGTCAACTCTTGGAAAGCAAAGGCTGATTTTGGTCTCTCTAAGTCCAACACCTAGCAGAAAGTCTAGCACATAGTAGGTACTTAATGCTTGCCAATCTGAGTTATAGAAGGTAGTAGTGCCATGAATGTACGTCTTGACACAACTCTAAGGAGGCAGATAAAGCAGTTCAGCTCTTCTCCTGGCAAACCTCAACTCCAAGAGTACACAGGAATCATTGGAGGAATCACAATCCTATTTTTTTCCCCCTTAGGTAGTGTTTCAGGAAAAAAAAAGGGGATCCCAGAACGTAAGTTCTGTTTCCTAGAAATCAAGGTCAGTCTGCCAACCATCGAGGAATTCTCCGTCACCTGAGGTCAGTAGGGATATCTGAAGATATTGATAATGGGAAGCCCTTTGAAGCTTGCAGAGTTCTTTGAGAACATTTTTTTTCTATCAGACCTCTCTAATGTCCTTTGAGGTAGATAATGAAAGTCTCATCACCTCTGTTTTACAGTAGGGAAACTGGGGCTCTGAGTAAGTGACTTTCCTGTGGTCAGTCGTACTAGAAAATGTCTCAAGAAGGATTTGGACCTAGATTTCTCCCTCCTTCCTCCCAGTTTTTACAAATAGGGAAATTGAGACCCCAAGAACCTTGGGGACTTGTCCAAGCCCACAGAGGTAGTGATGACAGTGGCAGAATTTGAACTCGGGTCCTCTGCCTTCAAAGTCAATGTTCTTTATGTTGTAACTTATGGCCTCTCCTGACTCGATGTATAGCATTCCTTCTCCTGTCCTGGGCTGCTGCCATATGTGGTTGGTTTATGTAGAGATGGGCCCCTCTTTGTTACTGGTCTACCAGTGACAACTTAGAAGGGAAGGGATATTTGGGTCATAGCTGGTACTAGCCAGTAGCAAGCTAGTTTCTCTTTAATTTGTGTCATTCGTGTAACAGGTAAGACCCTAGAACTTACAGGCTTAGAGGGTCTAGGGAATAGATGCCAAGACATAGATATTGTTGTTCACTTTTTTTTCAGTTGTGTCTTGACTCTTCTGACCCCATTTGGAGTTTTCTTGGCAAAGATCCTGGAGTGGTTTGCCACTTCCTTCTCCAGCTTATTTTATAGATGAGGAAACTAAGGTAAATAGGATGAAGTGACTTGCCCAGGGTCACACAGCTAGGAAGTGCCTGAGATCAGATTTGAATTCAGGAAGATGAGACTTTCTGACTTGAGGCCTGGTGTTCTTATCCACCACACCCCCTAACTACCCCAAGTCACTGATTCAAATATACAAACAGCACAGGGCTTTAAAGACCAGAGGTGTGCCAAGAGGGCCCCAGTGAGAGACTGTGCTCCTTTCAGTTAAGGCCATCCCTAGAAGAGCACTTTTCTGGAAGAAAATCTCTCTGTGGTTCTGGCATTGGCAATACCTCAGAGAGGGGGTGTGGTGGGAGATGAACTCGGAGACAGTCTCTCAAACTACTGAGGACCTTGTTATGTCAGACCACAGAGTCTGAGCTCTATCTTCTTTAAAAAAAATTATTCACTATTTAAAAAAAAATTGAGTTCTCAATTGTCTCCCTCCTTCCAATCTCTCTGCCTCCACCCCTTAAGAAGGCAAGCAATAGTGGGGGCAGCTGGGTAGCTCAGTGGTTTGAGAGTCAGGCCTAGAGACGGGAGGTCCTAGGTTCAAACCCGGCCTCAGACACTTCCCAGCTGTGTGACCCTGGGCAAGTCACTTGACCCCCATTGCCTACCCTTACCATTCTTCCACCTATGAACACAGAAGTTAAGGGTTTAAAAGAAAAAAACAAAAACAAACAAACAAAAAAAAGAAGGCAAGCAATATATCAGCAATGTATATGTAAAGTCATGCAAAATATTTCCATATTAACTGTGTTGTAAAAAGTTTGCTTTAGTCTGCATTCAGAGTTGGTCAGTTCTTTCTCTGGAGGTGGATTCTATTTTTCATGAATCCTTCAGCATTGTCTTGGATCATTGTATTGCTGAAAATAGCAAAGTCATTCAGAGATCATCGTACAATATTACCATTACAGTGTACAGTGATCTCTTGGTTTTGCTTGCTTCACTTTGCATCAGCTCATATAAATCTTCCCAGACTTTTTGAACCTGCCCTCCTCTCATTTCTGAAAGCAGTCTATTCCTTTTGTAGCAGCATTCCATCACAATCAGGTACCATGCCTGGATCGGCCCTTCCCCAGTTGATGGGTCCCTCTTGCATTTCTACTTCTTTGCCCTTCTTTGCTGCCACAAAAAGAGCTGCCGACACCGTTTTTTTTTTTTTTGTTGTTGTTGTTGGTTTTTTTTTTTTTTTTTGTGAAAATAGGTTCTTTTCGATTTTCTTTGGTCTCCTTGGGGTATAGACCAAGTAGTGGTATTGCTGGGTCAAAGGGTAAGTGCTGTTTGGTGGTCCTTTGGGCATGGTTCCAAATTGGTCTCCAGGGTCTCAACTCCACCAGAAGTGCATCAGTGTCTTGATTTTTCCACATCCCCTCCAGCATTTGTCATTTTCCTTTTCTGTCATATTAGCCAATCTGGTAGGTGAAATGTTTTAATTTATTTTAATTTGCCTCTCTTTAATCAATAGTGATTTAGAGCATTTTTTTCATGTGACTAGAGAGAGCTTTGATTTCTTTGTCTGAAAACTGCCTGTTTGTATCCTGTGGCTAGTTATCTGGGCTATGGCTTCTTCTTTTTTTTTTTAAACATTTATTAATATTTATTTTTTAGAAAAGTTAACATGGTTACATAATTCATGCTCTTACTTTCCCCTTCCCCCCCCCCCCCAAGCTCCCCTGGGCTATGGCTTCTTAAGAAGTAATAAGAAGCTTGATGGCATTTGAACAGAGAGATGACATTGATTCATTTGGCCTGGGGTGCAAGGCAGACTGGAAGGCGTAGAGACCAGAATCTAGGAGACCAAGTGAGAAATGGGCATCAGCTGTGGGTGTGGAAAAGCAGGGCAGCCCCAGGAGGCTCTGGGGAGAGGTATTGGGATGAGGTGACACCACCACACACACACACACACACACACACACACACACACACACACACACACGTGATCAGGGTGAACTTTGCTTTCCCTTTTGTCCTTGTCATGACAACCTCCCTTTTCTTCATGACACTTCCTGGTCACATCATCAGAGGGGTCATAGGTCTTCACTTCTCCATGGGCAGGCCCCTGGGACAGCACAGATTATGGAGGGAGGCCAAGGCCTGACTCCCGCTGGACAACCCTGGATAAATCACCTCAGGCAGCTCCCCAGCCTTAGCTTACTAAGTCACAGGCTCCCTCTCCTTCGCCCCACACATATATTTCCTTCTGCCACTGGGAATTTACCGTTATTATTGTTTTATTATTCCATTAAAAAAAAGAAACTGGGATTTTGATTGTCACACTTTCTAGTGACCTTGTGGTTTGTGACCGTCTTTCTCAGAGGCCAAAGGACTTGGTTGATGCTTTGTCTGGTGCTGTGGGTGGGATCACCATCAGGAAAGGTTCATCAAAAGAAATAAAAGGACCCTTCAACAGAGACTATGTGAATTTGGGACTTCCTAAGTGGGTCTGCAGCCTTCAGGGTGCCCCAGTCCCCTCCAAGGCCTCCATTGCTCCTTTCTTCTCTTGCTTGGTCAAGGATAGCTTGCTGGACATTTGCCTCTTGCATGGGCATGTGTCTTCCTGTTCAGTCTTTTTTTTTTTTTTTTTTTAAACCCTACCTTCTGTCTTAGAATTGATATTGAATATGGGTTCCAAGGCAGAAGACTGGTAAGGGCTAGGCAATGGCAGTTAAGTGACTTGCCAGGGTCACACAGCTAGGAAGTGTCTGAGGCCAGATTTTAATCTAGGACCTCCCATCCCCAGGCCTGGCTCTCCATCTGCTGAGCCACTAGCTGCCCCCACCTCTGTCATCCTTGGTACTTTCAGCCAGGGGATGAGCTGGGAAAAACTGCTAGGGAATTTAGTTATGATTTTGTGACAGGGGGAGGCTAGAGCCCGGGAGCCAGCCCCATTCTTGGTCTTTTCTCTGGTGACCCAGTTAGTTCACTCTGAGGTCACACTGGGCCTCTTCTGGAAGAGAGACTTAGACCAGCTGGGCATAGAGCACAGCCCGAGGTGAGGTCCAGGGAAGTCAGTTCTGACACTTGTCACTGAAGACACCTGGAAAATTCCACATGCCCTGTGTCTGCTGAGTCACACCTTTCCTGTTGTCGGCTTAGCGTAGTGCGTGGGTGACTTGGAATAGGCCGAGGATGTGTAACTCCCTCTCATCTGTCACTGGCCAGACATTCCCAGGGGCTGGAAAAATCTCAAAAAGCATCAGGCTGATGGGAGTTAAGCTGCCCAGGCCTGTTAGAGAGATGATTTGGGACCCCACAGCCCTCCTTCAGGGACAGCTTGGCACGGCAGAAAAGACCTGGGTGCCAACCCTATCCCTGCTACCTTTGGCTTCCCTGAACCTCAGTTTCCTTCTTTATAAATGGAGGTGGCTGCATTAGATCCTCTCTAAGGTCCCTCCCAGCTCTGAATCTCGTGATTATAGAGAGTTCCATCAGCTCATTGAGATACCCTCCCCTCATGATGTTTAGCAGAGGCTGACTCGTAGGGAACAGGGAATCTTGAAGCTTGGATGATCAATGGTTTTGGAATTTCCAAAGGGATCTGCTGGTCATTGGGTGTAAGCAGTTAAGGGAAACTTAGTTATAGGAGGGAGACTGATGGAAAGTGATTAAAGATTATCTGATCATGGACCAGAGTGGGTGAAAGGGAAGCACCCCCCCTCCCCCCCCACCCCCCAGGCTCCAGGAGGGAAGGGGCCCATGTTTTACATCCCTTTCTACTGCTCCGTTCAAATCCGCTCTCTGTTCACCCCAACCCAAGGCAGAAGGAACAGCGATGCTGGTGGGGGTGGGGTGGGGTGGAGAAGGGTCCTGGTGTGTACAAAGAAATAACCAATACCTTGTACAACATGAATAAAAAGAGAGTTCTGGCATAGAGCAGGGCCAAGAGAATGGTCACTTGAGGCTGAGATCAAGTGAAGGAGGCCTGTCTAACTTAGCAAATCAGCAACATTCCTCTCATAATTGTGTGGCAGGGCAGAAACCTCTGGACAAAGCCTCCAGCTCCAGACAAACCTTCTTGCTCTGAATGGTCAGGGAATAAAGTGGGAAATAAGTCAGAAAATCCTTTGTAAAAAACTTTAAAAAAATGGCTCTTCTTAGAAATCTTGGTAACGTGTATTCCTCTGTGTTCCTGCCTTCATCCGATTCTTCTGACTGCCATTATCTTCAGGTTAGAATTTTGAATGGTCTCATTTAAGTGCAATTATTCTGAGCATCAGGGTCTGAGATGGGCATAAACCTGTATTGACTTTAGGATGGAGTGGAATGAAAAAAGTATTTTAAGTGTTTCCTTATGTTCCAAGCCCTGTGCTAAGCATTGAGAATATAGATAGAAATGAGCCTGCCCCCTCCCTTAAAGAGCTTACATTCTAATTGGAAGAGAGCACACCTGTAGGAGAGTGTTCAGCTACAGGGTGGATGGCAAGGCCCCCGGGTTCTGAGGGTGCTGCGGCAGGGTAGACGGTGATGCCCGTGGCACATGTGGCAAGATAAATGATCATACTAAATGGTCTTTAGGACCCTGTGGCACGAGGCCCTTCACTGGGAACAGCCAATAGCTGTCCTGTCACCTTTGGGACCCCAAGATGGGCTCTGGACAGCCAAGGGTTGGGCTGGAGCTTTGAAATAAATGCTTCTCAGTTGTTTGGAGTGATCTTGCCTTTCCCACTCTCCAGCAAGGCAGACTATTGTGGGTGGTTACTTTGAGCTGGGACTGGTTGCCTGTGCTAACCTGGTTGGGATATACCCTGGAAATTGGTTTTATAGGTTTGTTTCTTTAGGATGTGTTCTCCCTCTCAACCCGCCTCCCCGCAAAGTTGCCTGGGAAGGAAGAAGAAAGATCCTGAGGTTCATTTAAGTTCTGCTCTACATCCTGTCTTTACTCCCACCCCCACCCCCACCCCCAGCTGACATATCTTATTCCTAGTAAAGAAATCTAGTCATATTAGTCTTTGGTTTGAAATCGGTGTTTGTTGATGTCCTTTGTTTTTACATCATCATAGTTTTCCTCAGTATCCTCTTTCTTCTTCAGAGAGCCACCCCATGGAACAAAGAGTGTTTTTAGTGTTTTATAAAAGAAAAAGAAGAGAAAAAAAATCCGCACAACTGCTTACTACATTGACAAAGTCTGTAAATGTGTATGAGAGCTGTGGGCCTCCATCTCCACAGAGGGAGCACTGGGAGGGGCCTTTTCAAGTCAGGATTTTTCTTTAGAATTTTGCAACATTCATTTCTTTTTTTTTTATGCAGTTCTTTGCGTTTCCATTGTCATAGTCATGGCCTATAATCTTTTCTTGGCTCTACTGACTTTCCTCTTCATCAGTCCGTAGGTTTCTTTGCATGGATTCATCACACACGTATTCCATTCTACTTGTGTACCACCCTTTGGTTAACCTTCCCCAACCCATGGGCATTGACCTTTGTTCTCAGGTCTTTGCTCTCACAAAAAGTCTGCTGGAAATATTTTGGGGGTGTGTGTGGGGGAGGTTTCTTCTTATCAGTAGCATCCTTGGGGCATAAACCCATAATGGAGTTTCAGAGTCCAAGGACACAGCCATAATTCCAAATTGCTTTCCAGAATGTACATACCAATTAGTAGCTCTGCACATGTTGGCCTAACATGCCTGCTGCTCCACAACCCCTCCAGCATTGACTGTTGCCTTGTTTCTTTTGTCATTTTTGAAGCTTATTGGGTCTGAGGCGAAAGCTCAGAGTTGTTTGGATTTCCTTTAGACTTTTTATTAGTGACTCGGAGCATTCTTCCATGTGCTTGCTAATACTTGGCAGTTCTTTTGAGAACTGTTTCTGTCTTTTGGCCACTTATCTCTTAGTGGCTACAGCTTTTCTGCCTTAAGTAACCAAAGTTATCTGTTTTATCTTTGGTAAGTGCCTTTATCTCTTGTTTGGTTAAGGACACATAAAAATACAAAATACAAAATGAATGTACCTTCACTAAGAAGGGAAGTGGCTAAATGGGGGGGGGGAATCTCTGTATCAAATTTATGCAATAAAGTGTTTAGAAATGTCCAAAATATATAAATAATAAACACATACATATATATTTATATACACACACAAATATACTCTCTTCTGTGACCTGTGATCTGCTCTTATTCGCTTCTCATGTTTTAGAGTATGATCTTTAGTATTAAGGTCATGTGTGGAGGGTGATAGAAGCCTCATATCTGCCAGACTGCTTTCCAGTCTTCCCAGTAGTTTTGTTTTTATCAAATAGGGAGTCTTTCCCAAGCAATTGATATTTTCTGCTTTATTGGACACTGACTTATTGAGTCCTTTGTTTCTCCTTCATGTAGTTTATTCCACTGAGCTACTTCTGTTTTTTAATCAACACCAGAGGGCTCGGATGCTCCGGTTTTATCACAACCTTTGAGGTCTGGGGCCTTGTTTTTTTGGTTTGTTTTTGTTTAAGCCCTTACCTATTGTGTTAGTATCAGTTCTAAGACAGAAGAGCAGCAAGGGCTTGGCAGTCAGAGTTAATGACTTGCCACAGCTAGGAGTAATCTCAGGCCAGGTCCTTTGGACTCCAGTCCTGGCACTGTAACCAATGTGCTACCTAGCTGTCCCTTGGGGCCTTGGTTTTTAAGATGGGATGGTGACCTTTCCTGTGATCTGTGGGTGTGGCCCAAAGTCTCCTCACTGTCCAGGCGATACGTCTCCTGACTTTCTTAGTCCTTTTTTCCCTCAGATATTATGTTTGTGCTCCGCCTCCTGGTTTCTGTCATCCCTGAACAAGATGTTCATATACTAATTGCTGGTTGCCTTTCTCCTTGCGAAGAGATCAAGTAGAACTCTGGACAAAGATGAGAGCTAAATGGGAGTCCCTCCCTCCCCTTCTGCCTCCTGACCAGTTGGGTCCTCATCTGGTGTGCCTGCCTGATGGCCAAAGAGCCACTTGCTGCCTGAGTCTTGTTCGCTGGGTGGCTGGCCTGGGTTGACCATCAGAGATGACCACTAGGTTGGTTTGCCTCCACGTTCACTCTCTCCTACTAGCCATCTGGTAATGTTTCGGGCTGGAGGGCACATTCTGGAGCTTCTTTAAGCTTTTCGGCTTTGACTGCCACATTGGAGCCACCTGGATTTTTAGGTTGACCCGAGGTATTTTTCAGTCCTTTGTTTTTGCTTTTTTTTTCAGATGGTCAGATTACTGTTCGACAGACTGAACTGTGAGGTGGAGACAAAGGGTGGAGCGTGGAGGTAGGGAGGGAGCTTAGGAAGCTGCGCAGTAGTGCTGCTGGAGAGATGTGATAAGGGTCTGGCCTGGGTCAGCGCCATAGAAGTGGAGGGAGGGAATGGCTACGAGATGCAGGGGGGAGACTCAGTGAACCTTGGCAACTGATTGGCGCTGAGGGAGAGGGAAGAACAGAAGATGACTTTGAGGCCGGTTTTTTTTTCCAGGGACTGAGTGGCATGCAGTGATTAATGAGGCATAGGGCTACCATTTCCATGGAGAGCTCAGTGGGGCAGGAGAGCTCCTCTGTCCCAGGCATTTAAAGAGCTTTCTTGGGCATTAGGAGAGGCAGGACAGGAGGAGGACCCATTAGCCCCCTTTCATTTCTCTGCCCACCCTGGCTTCAGGGGTTCTAAGCTAAGTACCCCAGGAGAAGATAGGAGAACTTTAAGGCCTGGCAGCCTCTTTTTAAATATGGGGGGAGGAACTTGGCCAGGCTGCCCCCAATGGGCCTGAGTGTTCTAGAAGTCTTCCCAAAGCCCTGGGAAATAGGGAAGCCTGGTCCCTTAGAAGACTGACCCCAACCCTCACTGGGCATTTAGATCAAATTCTTAGCCTTTCACACCACTTTTAGGTTGAGTTTATCCTCTCCCCCAATTCAGTCCACAGACTCTTTGCTGATAAGGTCAAGGGACATGAGGCAGTGCTGGCACGTAGAGGGCAGGGGACCAATCAGAAGCTATTAGGCGAGGAAGGCAGCAGTGAAAGGGGCCGCTGTCCAGAAAGAGTGAATAGACTTGTTCTGAGGTCCTGTGCAAGGAATAGCAAGCAGATGGCAAGGCTAGAGTGGGGGCAGGGCTTGAGAGAAGGAAGCAAAGACAGACCAGGGAAGCTTCTAGGCTGGCTTGGTTCTGCAGGTGAATTCAAGGGGGAATTTGAATCCAGGCCCAACTCCTGATAAGGAAGAGGCATTCCATCATGCACTGAGGGTACTGAGAAGAAAAGGCGGAGCAGGAACCGTCTTGCCATGGCGAGTGGTTTGCCAGCCTCCAAGTTGTTGTAGGGGGCAGCCGGATGGCATAGTGAACAGAGCTCCAGATCTGGAGTCAGGAAGACTTGACTAAGTTCAAATCCAGTTTTAGAAATTTCTTAGCTGTGTAACCTTGGGCAAGCTACCGCACTCTGTTGGCCTCAATTTTCTCCTCTGTCAAATGACCTGGAGAAGGAAATGGCCAACCCTTCCAGGACCTCTGCCAAGAAAACCCCACATGGAGGCCCTCAAGAGTTGGACACAACTAGAATGACTAACTGACAAAAAGGTGTTTCAGGGCCAAGGGCAGTTGAGCCTCTACTTGGCATGTCTTTTTATCCATTCTTGATCTTCAGTTTTGCCAAGGGCAGTCATCTCCGCCTACCCTGTAAAAGTCCTCTTGGATGCTGAGCTTCTTGAGGGCTTGCACAGGGTGTGAAGCACCATACTTCAGGGTTTCCAGTGGCTGGGGCTTGGTCAGGACGAGCCCTCATGCCAGAGATGCTTCTTACCGCCCTGTAACTTTCCAACTTGGATGGAATCTTTGACAGTTGCTGTGGTGGAACACGATCCTGGTAATAAGTCAAGTAATGCTAATAGGCTTCTGCAGCCTTATAAATCTGGGCCTCATGCACCAGACACGTGGCCCCTCTGTGGGCCCCTAACCCAGGATGGCCTGTCAGAAGGGGGCCTGCCAGAATCACCTCAAAGAACCCCTGGCCTCTTTTGTGCTCTAAAGTGACCTTGGAATAGGAGGAAGGGCCTGGCCCTTGGCCTGGAAGTCAGTAGGGACCAGTAGAGAGACATTTTAAAAGTTTATTTTGTAAAATAATTCTCATTTGCATTTTGAAAATTGAGTTCCAAATTGAAGTTTGGAAATCGCCCTTGAGAAGGCAAGCATTATCAAACTGATCACAATATAAAGTGTGGGCTGCTAGGGGGTATGGTAGATAGAGCAGCAGACCTGGAGGCAAGAAGTCCTCAGTTCAAATCTGGACTCAGACACTTTCTAGCTGGGTGACCCCAGTCAAGTCACGTTACCCTGTTTGCCTCAGTTTCCCCAACTGTAAAAATGAACTGGAGAAGGAAAATGGCCAACACTCAAGTGTCTGCCAAGAAAACCCAGATGGGATCACTGAACAACCCCAGCACAGTATGAAGTGTTATATTTGTACAAGGTGGGAGAGGTGTGCGTGCTTAGAGAGAAGTTTGGCTTAAAAAAGGTGGTGGGGGGTTTTGTTGTTGAGTAAGAGCCAGTGAGAAGATCAACCCAGGGTTGGGGAGGTACAAGGTCTAAAGTTGGAAGGGACCTCATGGACCTCTTCATTTTAGAGATGGGGAAACTGAAGCCTAGGAGGTCTAAGTGATTTGACCAGAGTCACCTGGATGTTGAAAGTAAAATTTGAACCTTGGTCCTCCAACTCTAGCCCCAAGGCCCTTTCTACCTACCATACCTACCCAGTGCCTTGTGATCATTTCCCTGTTCTCCAATATGGTCATCTGCATCTGGAATTTTGTGGTTTGCTTTGGGCATTGATGAGCTAGAGAACCTCCGTAGGTGAGCATCCAGGAAAGGGAAGAGCCTGAAGTCTATACCATGAAGAAGTTACCTGTGAGCTCTTAGCTGCCAAATCCAAAGCCCTTTTCCAGCTCTCATCCTGCATCCCTCTTGGGCACTGCAGATCATTCTGTCCTCCTTGGTACTTTCTTCACAACCCTCTTTCTTGGTTCTCCTCCTCCCTCTTGACTGCTTGCTCCTTCTCTGTCTCTTTTGCTGGGTCCTCCTCCACATCACACCCTTTACATGGGTGTCCCTCAGGGCTCTGTCCTGGACCCCTCTTCTCCTCCCTCTAGACCACTTCACCTCCTCAGCTCCCATGGATTTAATGACCATCTCTGCCGAGGATTCTCAAACCTCCCTTTTCTGCTGACCTCCAGTCTCGTCTCCAGCTGCCCCTCAGACTGGAGATCCAACAGACATCTTAAACTGGACTTGTCCAAAAGGGAACTCGTGATCTTCCCCCCAGCCTGCCCCTCCTCACCTTCCCTAGAAGGCTCCACCTCCTCCCAGCCTCTTGGGCTCCCAGCCTAGGAGTCACCCTGGATATGCCGCTATCTCCTCCAACACTGCCCGGCCCTGGTGCAGACCCTTATCTCCTCAGGTCAGGCTGCTTAGGGGGTCTGCCTGTCTCCAGTCTCTCCCTACTCTAGTACATCTTCCGTTCAGCCAGTAACAAGATCTTCCTAAAGCACAGGCCCAACTCTGTCACTTTCCTTACTTAACTCCAGGGGCTCTCTGTTTCCTCTAGATGCAAATACGGAATCCTGTTTGTCATTTAAAGCCCTTCATCCCTTGGCCCCCTCCTGCCTCACTACCCTCACACATGCTTTGATCCAGTGACCCAAGCCTTGCATGTGCAAGACACTCCACCTTGTAGCCCTAAGCATCCTTTGGCCCCTATGCCTGGACAGCTCTTCCTTCTTCACTCCACCTTCTGACTTCCTGCTTTCCTTTAAGTCCCGACTTTCCTCACCTCGCCTAATTCCAGTGCCTTCTCTGGGTTCATTGTTTCCTATTTATCCTGCTTTTTACTCATTAGATGGTGAGCTCCTTTTGAATCCCTAGTACTGTATGCCAACATCATAAATGTTGATTGATTTATTCAAGATTGGTTTAAAGACCTGGCTGGGCCTTTTGAGCCTGGACAAGAGAAGCCTGGGAGTGGGAGTGGGTGGGAAGGAGAGGAGAACCCAGTCTTCAAGTATTTGAAGGGTTAGAATGTGGAGGAGGAAGAAGCCTTCTTCTCCTTGGTTTCAGAGGGCAAAAAGAGGAGCCAGGAAAGAGGCCCCTTTGGACTCCTGTCAGGAGCTGTTTGCCAAGAATTTGAGTTGGTTAGGTGTGCAGTGGGCTGCCCTATTTGGTGGGAGAAGGTCCCCAAACACACACTGGGCACCCACTTCTCTGAGAGGTGATTGTGGGGACAGCTTTGGGGCTGAGTTGGACCAGAAGGCTGTCAAGATGTCTGCCAACACTAAAAAAAGATTTCTGAGATAAAGAGTCAGTCAGCATGTAACTGGAGCAGGCCCTTCTGAGCTTCCTGATGGCCACCTCGTGGATCTTTGTGAGCCCCCAATTTCCTTCTGTGGACTTCAATAACACATACTGTGGAAGAATGGGAAAAGCAGTCAGGCTGCTCTGAGAACTTACTGCACTTTGGAACTAAGTGTTTTTTAGATTTTATTTATTTTTTTATTCTGAACTTACCCCCAAATTTAAGCATTTCTATAAGCATAGGAGAACACAAGAAGAGGACTGTGCGTGTCCATTTTATATTTCTTACTTTAAAAAAAAAGGAGGTGATAAATTTGCCATAGAACTTTCAAAACTGTCCTGCTTGTCTGTTCTTCTGAAATTGTGTTGTCTTGACGTGGATTTTTAAAACTGTTTGAATGGGGCTTCTTTTTGGCATCACTATTGGCTACCCTCCTTCCCTTGGCCTTCTCTCTCCTGGTTAAAAACAAAGAGGGGAAAAACCTCCAAGCCCTTGCTACAAATATAATCAAGCACAATGAATCCACACAGTGTCTGTACCCTGTCATTTATGCTTCTTTCTTCACCTTAACTTCATCACTAAGGTAACACGCTTTGTTATAGGTCCCCTGGAAGCATGATCAGTTATCACTTCAATCAGTATTAAATCTTTGCAAATGTATGTGTTGTCTGTGTAGAAATTGTTCTCTGGTTTTTCCTCACTTTACTTTGCATCAGGCCATGCTTCCCAGGATTCTCTAAAGTCATCCCATTCATCATTTCTTCGTGGCAGAATATCCCATTACATTCATATGTCCCAGCTTACTTAAGTACTTCCAACTGAGAGATACTGCTTGAAATTTTAATTTTTGATTTTATTTTTCCCTCCTTTGAATTCCAGGAACAGGAAGTTTGTTTTGCTTGTGATTATTCCCTTCATGATGTTATCCACTCTTGAAACTCTCTCTTCCATCCTCATTTGTTTCTTTGTTCAGTTGGATGTATTTCTATGCCATGCTTTCTCAGCATCAGAGAAGAGGGAGGTTCTTCTTTTGATGCTCCCTTCTTCTCTGCTTCCCCCATGTTTATATATACCCTTCTCACGTGCTCTAGTTGTGAGACCCATTCCCTTCTTCCTCCTGTAGCATCTTACTTTTACTGTCTTTTGTCTTTCTTCCCTTAAAATCCTCAGATGATAACCAGGCTATCTCCAGAGCCTTTGTTTTTCTTTTTTAACTTCTTCAGGGTCCTTGGAAGACATTAAGGTTCTGAAGAAACGTGTTTTTTTTCTGAGGTTATTAGCGATATCAAAGACAGCTCTTTCCAATTGATCACATTTACTTTTCTAGGTTTTTCTTTCTTCTTGGGTTTGCATCAGCTTTGATCATTTCATCAGAAGTGTTTGAAAATTCTCTAAAGATTCATTCCACTCCCACCACCTACCCCTAAATATGTTTTTTTTTCTTTTTTTTAAACCCTGACCTTCCACCTTAGAATCAATACTATGTACTGGCTCCCAGGCAGAAGAGTGGTAAGGGCTGGGCAATGGGGGTCAAGTGACTTGTCCAGGGTCACACAACTAGGAAGTGTCTGAGGCCAAATTTGAACTCCCGTCTCTAGGCCTGACTCTCCATCCACTGAGCCACCCAGCTGTTCCTCTAAATATGGTTTCAATATAAATCTGGTTGGCATAAGAAATTAAATGGAAATGGGGGGCAGTTTTGTGGAAGCTGAAGACAAGCAGGGGACACAGAAAAAGTTTAGAAACTCAGAAATGCATAAAATATATGTATAGTATTGCATAATAGCAACATTTTATCTTTTAATGCTATAAATATACACAATTTTCTTTTAAAAGTTAAAATAAGTAGAAGGTTAGTTTGTGAAAAGAATGTGAAGGCCAGCAGATGACACACAAAGGCTAGAAATATATAAATATCTTAACACTGGCCTACATATCGCCTATGACCAAATACCTAACCCAAATTTTATAATAAGGTACTGCAAATAGCCCATAAAAGAAAAAAATTAGACTTCTTGTCTGTTATAAAAGGATCAAAAAAGTCTTAGGCAGATTTTCCAGATCTCTGTGGTACAGCGCCCCTTATATCCCCCTCCCTCCTGCTATGTGGAAGGGATACCTCTGTGGGATTATATTTAGCTTTGCAGGCAAAGCTCTTCTGGATTCTGAGTCTATATCTTTTGCTTTTTTGAATATCGTATTCCAAAGTCTTCTCTCTTCTGGGAGACATTTCCAGGTCTTGTGTGATCCTGACTGCTTCTTTCTGGCTGCTAATAGAATCTTTTCTATGAAATGAAAGCTTGATGATGTTCTTGGTACTTTTCCTTCTGGATTCTTCCTGGAGTTGGAGGCAGGAACATCCAAGTACAAATTCTGCCTCAGACACAGATTAGCTGTGTGACTCTGGACAAGTCCCTTAACTTCTCTCAGCCTCAAGGGCTTCACCTGCAAAATGGGAAGAATAATAACAATAGTACCTAACTCACAAGGGTTATGAGGCTTAAAGAAGTTAACATTTCACAAACAATGTGTACAAATACGAGCTCTTGCTATTCCTTTTCCCCTCTTCTTTCCTTTTTTATTGTCGTGCAAAACATACTTCCATATTGGACCTTATTGTAAGCGCAAAGTCATATGTAACCAAAACCTCAAAATAAAACCAAAAGTACACTGATGTGAGAGACAACTCCAACAGCTCTTTCTCTGGAGATGGAGGAAGTCTTTCAGGATTGTCCCAGATCATTGCATTGCAGAGAGCGAGCTGTTGTTATTCTTAAGAGATCTAACAGTTTATCCTTTATGGGGTTTTCCCCCTTGTCCACCCTCCCCACCTCACAGAAGGAGGCTGACGTGTTCAGATGAATTAAGTCTTTCATGGTTTCACCTTTCACTTCACTCTCTGGAGGTAACATTCACAATTTGTTCTTCCAGGATTAATTCTCTAGCTGTATCTGATGTTCTCTTGGTTCTAATCATTTCACTCTTCATTAGCTTGTATAGTTCTTTCCAAGTTTTATAAAATTAACCTGCTCTTTGTTTCTTACAACGCAGTAGTGATCACAACCATTCCTCACAATTTGTGTGGCCATTCCCCAGTGGATGGGCCTCCCCTCAATTTCCAGTTCTTTGCCACCACAACGAGGACTGCTGTGAGTAACTTGCAACATAGACATTCTTTTCCTTTTTCCTTGGGGAAACAGACCCAGCAGTGGTATTGTTGGGCCCAAGAGTATGTACAGTTTTAGAACTCTGGGTGTGATTCCAAATTGCACTTCAGACTGGTTGGATCGGTCTACAACACATTTGTGGCTTTTTGAAATGTGGTGTTCAGGCTGCTTTTTTCCAAGGCTTCTTGGGTAATCTCTTTGGTTCTTTTTGGTGCTCGTTATCCCCCGTATTATTCCCTTGTCCTGTTCTTTGCTCTTGTTCTGTGAAGTCTTGCTGTTTTCCTCTGGTCCTGATTTTGGGGGCTTTGAGACCTTCGGGGAGTCGCTGAGGTTTTTTCCAGCCCTTTGTCTCCTAAGCTTCTTCTGCCCCTTCCCCATTCTTTAATCTCTTGAGCTTTCCTTTCCTTTCTTTTCAGTCTTTTCATATCTTCATAATTTTCGAGGAGTCCTTGGAGAAAATTCCTCTTCTTCCTCAGACTGTTCGTAACTGGGAAGGAGACCTCTCGTCTAGGCTGGTGGGTTTCTAGCTTTTTGGCATACTCCCTTTTGGGCTCATCTCTGGGTGTGCGGACATTCACGACACTGGCCGATGTTTCCTTGGGTTTGCTCATCTCTGCAGCCAACTGGGCCTTTGCTCTGGATTGGGTTTTCTTGGACATCTTCCCTTGGGTCCCTAGGGTGGCTGTATGGAACTCCACATCCCCCTCCCATCTTTGATTTTCTGGGTGCTGGGTCTAGAAGACCCTCTTTGGTGTGTCAGGGGAGCAAAGCAAGGATCCTGGGACTGGCCTCATCTCAGCATTTTAAGGGTGGGGGCTTCCAAGTTCTTTCCTTTGGGATTTCACCTCCCCTCTCCCTCTCTCACTCTCTCCCTCCACCCCTCAGTGTTTTTTTCAGAGTCTTTACTGGTTAGTCAGGAGGCTGCTGGATTATTAAGTAGCTGGAAGCCTGGGTCCCAATGGCCTGTGGGTTTTCTGGCTGACTTTCTCTGCAGTTCTAGGGTATAAGCCATCACTTACTAGGGTTTCTTTTCTTGCTTTCTTTTTTTAAACCTTTACCTTCTGTCGTAGAATCAAAATATTGAGTATTGATTCTGAGCAGAAGAGTGATAAGGGCTCATCAATGGGGGCTAAGTGACTTACCCAGGGTCTCACAGCTAGAAAGTATTTGACATCAGATTTGAACCCAGGACCTCCCATCTCTAGGTCTGGCTCTCAATCCACTGGGCTACCCAGCTGTCCCACTGGGGTTTCTTGATCTGTGTCAGATCTGATACATTTCAGGTTTTGCTGGACAGCTCAGCTCTGTTCAGCCAGCCATCTTGGCCAGAAGTATTAAATTAACTCTTAAATTAAGCTTAATTATTTAAATTAACATGTTAATATTCCTATATTAAGTTAATTACATTAATTATTTCATTTCCTTGGCAATCCCTGGATTGTGAAGGACCATGTATTTCCTGGGCTGGGAGTTATAGGATCACCAGCTGACTGTATGACCCTGGACAAGTCACTTAACTCCTCTGAGCCTCTAGTTCTCTATTTGTAAGATGAGAGGACAGAACTGAGTCCTCTGCCAGCTTTTATATCTTCTGATCAAGATTCAGGCCTCAAAGTGCAGTGGATTTCCAGGCCCAGAAGCACTCCAGGCCCATGATTGTTCGGCACATTTTGTACTGGGGCTATCTCTTTTGTCTTTGGCAGGGCTGGGTATAGCTTGGCCTTCTTGGAGGATCAAAATGTCTGTTCCTTCTCAGTTGTTCAAAGCTATCTCCCAGAAATCTTTTCATAAGAATGATTCCCATTTGAGGCTTGTAGCTTGGCCTCAGGGGGTAGACTGTTGAACTGAGCATGTCTCAGACCCTGACCAGCTGAGTGACCAGGCAAGTAACTTCTCCTCCCCCCATTAAAGTGGGGGTCATGAGGGCCTCTGCCAGGGTTGTTGTGAGGATCAGATGACATCATATTTGTAAAGCTCTCCACCAAGCTTCAAGGCTTGTTATTATCATCCGTGTAAATGCTGGCTCTGATTATTAGCCGTTATTTATGTAGCCTTTTAAAGGTGGCAGACCACTTCCCTCACTACCCTGGAAGGGAGGAGCTTGAATGTCGTCATTCCCATTTTACAAATGAGAAAACTGAGGCACAGAGTAGATAAGTTGATTTGCTTGTTGCTTTATAGTCTTATTGTCAGACCTAGACTTCCCCGTCCCATGGATAGTAGCTCTATTTGGCCCAGAATGCAGCTTGTGTATATGTGTATATTTTGCTAGATTATAAACTGCCTGAGGGCAGGAACTGGCCTAATTATCTTTGGATCTTCCTGAGTGCCTAGCATCTTGCTTTGTAGGCAATAAGACTCTACTAGAAGATTGTTTAAATATGTAAGTAAGGCCCGAGCTGGGCCGCATGGATGCCTACTTATTTGGCTACCAAGATGTTCTAGGCCTGCTGATGGTCACCTTATCCTTATCCTGCTGGCCTCCCTTCTTTTCTGCCTAACGGGAAGTGCATAGGGGCTGGAAATTCGGCCCCATGTCAGGGAGAGAGCCTTAGTTCTCAGCCTACTGAAAGAGGAAAAACAGAATGGCTCTAGACATCAATCCCAGGGACTAAATGGTTGTCACTTGGAGGCCTAACCTCCTCTAAGGAGTTTGAGGACTGCTGGGCAGCCAGGCAGGCCATCTTTCATTGAAGATTTATCCTCAGCTCCAGGAATCTCAGAGCTCTACTCCTGGGCTTCACAGAACTCTTCCACTTTCATCTAAGCAGACACTAATCCCTGGTCTTCCCTGGGCTCAGGATCAAGGACTATAACATCTCTTGGGGTGTGGAGTTGGACCAGGACCTAAATCTATTTTGTTTAACGAAGAGAAAGAAATGCATGTGTCAGAGAAAATGTAGTGATCCTGGCCAGCCTGCCTCAGTTCCTTTATTCTTGGCTCGGCCACCACTTGGACACAGCTGCTAATACATTGTGTCTTCTAGATCGGGAGACAGATTAACAAAACTAGGAGGCGGTAAGGAGGAATGAAGGAAATTCTTGTCTTTAGTTGCCTGTGAAGAAAGAAAACCATCCCCCAGATTTCTTCAAGCTCTCTGGGAAGATTAGTTTGATTCCAAGACCTCAAGAGTTTTCTGGGAATTCTTTCCCCAGAGCTCTCACGGATGCCTTTGGGGGTTGCAAAACTCTGGCCAAAAGTCATTCCTGGATCACTGACCTTAGCAAGGTTTCTTCTTAGATAACAGACACAGCCTAGATAATAGCTTATATTTACCTGGGGCTTTAAGGTGCACCCTTTGCTTTCTCTTGTAGCCAATAACCCCTTGAGGACGGCTGTACAAATATTCTTCCTGCTTTACAAAGGAGGAAACAGGCTTGATGAAGGGAATTGACTTGTCCCTAGTCATATAGCTGGGATTTGAGCCCAGCAAGTCTAGGACCTTTACTACATTATGGTTGCAAAGCCCACCAGAGCTTGGCCACTGCTGGCATAGCCTTAAGCCTTTCCATGTTCCAGTAAAGCAGCAAGACAGGACCTCAGTGAAAATTTATCTTACGCCTCCTTTATTTGAGGAGGGGCCTATAGAAAGAGTATGGGCCAGGATCATTTCCCAAAGCAAATAGGAACCTGGGAGCAGAAAGGGCCTTCAGACCACTGGAAGTGGCCATGGCGAATCTGAAGGAGTGGAGAGAAGTGTGCTCCAGTCTAGCCGTGTTTTTAGAAGTGATTTGTTTTTTAAATCCCTTCCCTTCTGTTTTAGAATCAATACTATGTGTTGGTTCTAAGGTAGAAGAGTGCCAAGGGCTATGCAATGGGGATTAGTGACTTGCCCATGATCACACCTAGGAAGGAGAGCTAGGCTCTCAATCCACTGAGCTACCAGCTGCTCCCCCCCAGCTTCTTTTAGAACAGTCCAAGGATACAAATCAGAGCCTTTGTCAGAACATTTTGCCTTCTCCATGCATGTAGAATGAGCTCAATTAGCCAAATTCACAAGTACACAGAACAGTCCTCTCCTGCTAGAAAAAGAAGCCAGCAGTGTTTGGGGCTGAGGGAACTGGGCTCAAACTGGGATGGATGGAGTAGAGGTAGAACCTGAGCCAGATCTTCTAGACTCCCAAGGCCGCCTCTCAGAAAAACCAAGCCAGAAAGGATCAATAAAACTTGAAAGGAAAAGAAAAAATACCTGGATCAGGCACATAAGGTGAGTTTCATGCCCATGAAGGAAGAGCAGCCCAGGGTCATTAGCACCCAGTGTAGAAGGAGAATCCAACAGAAAAGGAATATACTTTAGAGATTTAAGTACAGGAAGAAGATCCCACTAATCTGTATTCATGCCGAGTGGGCAGCCTTTAGACAACATGATGGCTGGCATCTAATAGTCAAGACAATCATTAAGAAAACTATGTAGACATTCAGTTGTTTTTAAAGAAGGTATGAAGAAAGGCAAGACAGATCAATATAGGCCAGAAAATTGTCATGAGAGAGCAAACTGAACAGATGTGTGTTTAATCAGTATTGATTGAGCATGGATTGGGGATGAGTTGGGACTGTGCTGCAGTGTGGAGGGTGTAAGTGAAAACAAAGTTAGCATTGGAGTTAATGCAAACATCCTTGTCTTTGTTGAGCTACGCATCTCCATAGGAATTCAGGTGCAGGACCCAGATGCTTTCAGTGCCAGTCAGATAAGGACAGAGTTCTGCAGCATTACAGAAGAAGAATCATCCATTTACAGTCATACTGGACCTTAGAGCAGTGATGGTGAACCTTTTAGAGACAGTGCCGTGTCCCTCCCCACTCAGGGGAGGGAGGAAGTGCTACCATTGGGCTGCTGGATGCAGGGGTGGGTAAAGTGAGGAATGTCCTCAGCAGGTGTAGAGAGGGAGAAGGGGAGTAGCCCAAGCTCTCTGCTCCCTTCCAGCTCTGCCCACTGTGAGCCTCCCACTTTACCCCCTGTATGCTCCCATTGGCTGCTGGAAAGAGGAGTAGGGGATGAGAAAAAATGTGGTCAGATGAGGTGGAGGGGAGCAGCCCTGTCTGAGGCCCTCTGCCTTTCTAGTAAGGAACTGGGGGAAGGAGGAGGCCATGTGCCCACGGAGAGCACTCTGCGTGCCATCTTTAGCACCCGGGACATAGGTTCACCATCACTGTCTTAGAGGCCGTGTAATTTAGCTCCTTATTCTGTCTGAGAAAACTGAGGTCATATTGGTGGGAATGAATCATATTGGTGGGAGTGAGTGGAAGAAGAATCAGGATTTGAGCCTATATCTTCCAAGTCTGAATTTCTTCCTGCTGTACCTATGCCACTTCCATGTGTGTATTAAGTGTCTACATCTCAGAAGCAGACACGTCACCATCTCGGCTCATGTGGCCATTGATGCCAGGTTGGTTTTTTTAGAGGTAGGGAAGGTGTTGGTGGGTAGGTTAGGCACGGGCGGATGCTGAAACGGGAAAAGGCTGCTCTCTTGTGAGGACATGAGTATGGTTGGATATATCAGAAAGATGAAGGCAACCCAGGAACAGGAAAGGAGATGGCTGAAAGACCCCAGAGATCAATGGATGGGTGGGCTTAGGGGCAAAAACACAAAATAAAATGATGTCCCAGCCCTGCTATTTGGGCTCTAAGTCCCCGAAGCAGCCCTGTTAAGTAGGTGGTACAAGGGTCATTGGCCCATTTCTAAATAGGAGGAAACAGAGGCTCAGGAGAGAAGTGGTTTGCCAAGGGGGAGTGTGTGGCTTCCACCAGGCCTGAGGTTGGCACCCAGCCCAAGGCTGCTTCCACAACAGTGGATAAGCCCATCTCCACAATGGGTGGGTTGTTATCAAGGTAAGACTCTTATAAGACAAGAAGTGTACTTCGAGCAGCGAGATTCCTTCTTACAGCAGCAAGGCGCAAGCTTTTATACTCACAGGGAAAAGACGCAGACACAGGTGATTCGATAAATGTTTATTTTTGTGCCTGATATGCCTCTTGTACAGTGAAGGTAAACACAAAGTAGAAATGGAAGTTTGCCCTCTTAATTGCTTTGCTTAGATTCATGCTAAAATGAGTTTGCAGTCCAGAAAACATTTTCAAGGAGAGAGAGGCCATAAAGGTGCCGGGTGGCATGAGGAAGAGCCTAACCTGAGACTATAAACTGCCTGTCCATAGCCCATATCCATATATGATAAACTGTACAATAAGTAAACTGCTCACTCTGGCCACTTCCTAACAGGTAACTTAAGGGTGACTGATGGGGAAGCCTGCTATTTTAAATAGGGACAAAGGTAAAGATCATGAATGGGATAGAGCTGGCGGGGTCCTTAGTGGTCTAGTTTAATTCCCTCCTTTGAGAGATGAAGAAAGCTGAGTCCCAGAGAGGGGATTGACTTGCCCAAGGTCACCTAAGCAGTAAGCTACAGGGTCAGGCTAGAACTTCTGTGACTAATACAGTAGACTCAGCAGAAAAGTGGAGGTTCTAGTTTGAAGGATGACTTATCTTACCTGAAAACCAGTGGTGAGCCAGGCATAGCATTTAGAATATCTTTTTGGCAGTGGTGGGGGTGTCTAGTTTTCTATATTTAGTAGGCAAAGACCCACAGCTGGAGCTCAGTGGGGAGAGAACAGGGCTTGACCTTCTGATTTGGGAGCCATCCTCATCCAATCCATGGGAGCCACAGAGGACCCCAGGAGGTCCTCAGGGGGAGTTCGAGAGAAGAGGGCCTCAAACAGCCTTGTGAAGGGCAGTGATATGGATGAAGAACCACCAAGGAGTAGAATCCAGAGAGAATGCATCCCCCCCCAACAGCAAGAGAAGTCAGCATCCTAGAGGAGAAGGCAGCAGCAGAGTCAGACGTGGCCAAGGGACCAAGAAGTGGGAGGTTGGAAGCAAGACAATCAGATTTGGGGTGACTTTGGAAAATAGTCTGGATGCTGGATGGGCTAATGGCAGGAACCCAGTCCAAAGGTTTGAGGAGTGAGAGGAGAGGAAGTAGAGGCAGTGAATCAAGATGGCTTTGTTTGAGCTTTAGCCAGCCTCGCTTACAAGTTATTATGGGATGTATGGACCTTGACCTGTGAAAGTAAATACAACTTTGAAGTGGAGGTTAGTCTTAATTGCTTTGCTTAGGTTCATGCTGAAATGAGTTTTGACAAAAGTAAATGTGGGGAAAAGGGGTTAGACCGGACAAACTACTGCCTGTCAGGGAATCACACAAAATGGGGACACTCCCGCACCTCACAAGGGACAGGACAGCAGGACAACACAGACTAAACCACACAGGGATGTGAGGAATGGGGGATGACAGTTAAACTGACACCCAATCAGCCAGGGATACCGGTGTTGTTGATGAAACTCCAATAGTGGGATCTTGATGGCTTAGAGTAACACAGGAAGTTTAAATAAACTGGTTTATTGTTGGTAAATTTGGGAAAGTGGGTGAGAGGGTTACTACCACTAGCAATAGCCCAACTGCCTAAAAAGTAAAAGGTCACTTGGCTTTACTCTACTAACCTATAACTCTATCTAAATTGGAGAGGGCAAAAGTATTGGGTTTCTCATTGCACTGCTCCAAGATGCTCCAAGATGATACAGGAACCAGGATCCTTGTACAACCAGTTAAGTCCAAAAGCACTAGGGAGTAAAGGGTTTTCTATCTGCTGTCCACCAGCAGTAGATCTTGAACCTTTTCTCTACCTAGGCTGAGTTAGTTACTTGATGGTCTCTTCTCTCAAATCTTCAGTGATCCAATCTTCTCAGCTCCTTAGATCTCAGGCAAGCTGGACAACACAACAACCTCCTTCCCTCAGCTTGGCCAAAAACCTCTCTTTTTTTTTTTCAAACCCCCTGGCTTCATTCCATCAAGGAATGTTCATGCATTAAGTCCAGGGTATGCTCCAAAACTGTCATCTCTCTGTCTTATCTTAAATCTAAGTCTACTCTGTGATCTCCCTATAACAGTTTGCAATACAGAAAATAATTTCAAGGACAAGGTCCTTTTTTTTTTTTTTTTTTTAAGATGGGGCAGTGGATTGAGAGCCAGGCCTAGAGACAGAAAGGAGGTCCTGTGTTCAAATGTGGCCACAGACACTTCCTGTTAGTAAGACCTTCGGCAAGTAACTTAACCCCCATTGCCTAACCCTCACTGTTTGGAGCAATGCATAGTATTGATTTTAAGATGAAAGGTAAGAGTTTTAAAGAGAAAAAAAAAGATGGGAGAGGCTAGAGTATGTTTTTGTGGTATATGTTGGTGATAAAATACTATTGTGCTCAAAAGAATAATAAACTGGAGGAATTCCATGTGAACTGGAAAGACCTCCAGGAACTGATGCAGAGTGAAAGGAGCAGAGCCAGAAGAACATTGTACACAGAGACTGATACACTGTGGTACAATTGAAGTGTAATGGACTTCTGTACTAGCAGCACTGCAATGACCCAGGACAACTCTGAGGGATTTATGGAAAAGATGCTACCCACATTCAGAGGAAGAACTACAGGAGAGGAAACACAGAAGAAAAACAACTGCTTGAACACTTGGGTTGATGCAGACATGACTGGGGATGTAGACTCTAAACGACCACACCAATGCAACTATCAATAATATGGAAATAAGTCTTGATTGATGACACATGTTAAAACCAGTGGAAATACACGTTGGCTATGGGGGGGGGGAGCTTGAGTGGGTGAAGGGGAAAGTAAAAACATGAATCATGTAACCATGGAAAATTTTTCTAAAAATAAAAAAAAATTTAAAAAAAAAATAAAGGCAGTAGGAAAGGGCCCAGTAGGTGGGTTGAGATTGCATATTCGAAGTTGAAAGAGAGGAAGGAATTTGGGAGAGAATAAACATTTATATAATGCCTACTGTTTGCCAAGCACTAGCTTAGGTAAGTGCTTTACAGATATCTCAGATCCTCTTAACAACCTTGCAAGGTAGCTATTGTTACTATTTGCATTTTACAGTTGAGGAAACTGGGGTTAAATGACTTGCCCAGGGATGCACAGCTAGTCATTGGCTGAGGCCAAATTTGAACTCCAACTCCTGTTTTTCCTGACCCCACACCTAGTACTCAGTAGCCATCTAGCTGCCTCTCAAGCAGTTAAGGAATTGACTGGACAGTCTTTTGGAGAAGACAAAAAGGGATGTCGTTAGAGGCTCTTGTAGAATGCTTAGCTAAGGCAAGGAAAAAGGCCAGTGCCTAATTGAAAACTGCCACGAAGGAAGAACTAAGAGAGAAGATACAGGAGGTCTTTGAGGTGGAAGAAGGGTAGAAGATCTCAGTGAAAATTTGGCTTTTTCCCTTAAGCTATATGTGCGGAGATCCTCTCCTGAGGAGGGCAAAGGGAGAAGACCATGGGGGAAGTTTGCAAAGGAAAAGAAGTTTGAACAGCCATTGTGGAGCGTGGCAGAGGACCTGAATTAGGAAGGCACTAAAGGCAGGCCTGGCTGTGGTGAGGGCTCCCCTGAGGTTAGAGAACATAAAGGTGGAGTGGATCCAGGCAGTTTGGTTGTCTGAATTTCTCCAGCCGAGGAGTGTATCAAGGAGGCAGGAAGTAGATGGGGTGGTCTCGGGTTGGGGTTTGGCAAGGCATGAACCTTTTGTTTCATTTTGTTTTCAAGGCACGGATCGGGATAGGATGAGGGGTTCAGAGTAGAGGACAGCCTAGCCAATCTTATAGAGTAGCAAAGATCATCATTATCCTTCGAAAGCATTTGGTGAATGCATTTCTAAGCTTTCATCACTCGCTGGTGTTCTGTGGCTTGTGTGTGTGCCAGTGTTTATTCATTATTACGACAAGGGCTTAGAAGAAAGGAGAAATGAAGGAAAGAGGGGATCAACCGGATAGGATGGGTGAAGACCCAGAGACACCAGGAGGCAACCGCTAAGGGAAAAGAAGAAATTCAAACCCAAGTCAGGCCTCTGAGACAAAGGACCTTGGGTGATAAGACTTTGGCCAGGGGAGCACAGGGGATTACAGACAGGTTTTGTCATGCCGTGGCTGTGATGGAGCCTGGGATTTCTGCATGATTGCCTTCTCCATTCTCTTGATATGAGATTCCAGACTGCGTTGCACTGAAGTCTCCTAGGAACCCAATCCAGGGCCCCAAGGACGCAGCCAAATCACTTCCTCACCAAGAGGAGACTTGGATTTGGTGTGGTGCCAGTCAGTAGGGCACAAGAGAGTTTCCCCCTCCCTCCATCCTTTTTGCTCATTCACTACATGATTGTGTTTCAAGGCCTCCAATAGAAGCCTAAAGGGGGTGAGGCAGCCACGACGCTGGCCAGGCCCACCTTTGGTCAGAGTTTTCCTCTGACTGGGCCACTCGTTGCCTTTCTGATGCCCAGCAGACCACAGCCTGGCCCTGAGGAGGTTTATATCAGCTGAAATGCCTCTCCCAAACCAAGTCCAAATTAAGCCTTGCTCACTGCCAGCTTGGGGCTGCAGGGTGATGAGCAGGTTCTCCAGCCTTTTGGTTCTTTTCTTCTCATTTGACCAGCCTTACTCAAAACCATTAGAGGCATCGAGTTTGAGTAGGACTAAGAAATGACATTCAAAACAATCTAGTTTGCAACTTGGTCCCAATTCAGGTAAAAGGTTGAGTAGAAGAGAGACACTAAGAGCCTGGCAAGATAGGTTATATCTGCTATTGAATGATCCAAGATCTCCCCGTTGTCTTTTGCCTTTGGGGAATTGAGAATGAGTTCTGTTGGGGGTAGGCAGGTGGCTCAGGGGATTGAGAGCCAGGCCTGGAGACAAGAGAGTCCAGGGTTCATATCTGACCTCAGATACTTCCTAGTTGTGTGACCCTGGATAAGTCATTTAACCCCTATTGCCTAGCCCTTACCACTTTTCTGCCTTGGGACCAACATACAATAATTGATTCTAAGTTGGAATATGAGGGGTTTTTTTTTGGGTGGGGGGGAGCTCCATTGCGGCTTTTTTGTCCTGGGTTACTATAGGAAGATCTGGGTAGGGTCGTCCTAATCCCACCAGCCCAGGATGTTTCTGGTTCTGGGGTCACCCGTAGTGTTCCCTGTCTGCTCTCAGCCTCAGCTGGATGGAAGGAGGAAGGAAGCCCTGTGGCCTGAATGGTACTTTGTTTTCTGCTTCAGCTCTTGAAGGGGCAGCAGCTTTCGTTGGCATTTGTAATAGTTCTTCGCCGCCTATGAGACAACAGCACCTTTCCTGATTCACAGATGTACTTTGCTTCAGAGTTTCAAGGCCTTGTCTGTGGGCCTGTGAAAAAAAGTGAGGCTCTAGTAGGGTCCTGGGAATGCTAACACTGAGAGGCTGGCCAGGGATGTGTGGGGCAAGGGTCCCCATTCTTTCGGGGTCATTCTCCCCATCTCCAGGAGGCCCAGCCAGCTCTCAGGGAAAAGGCAAAGTCCTTTGGCAAGAACTGCATGAGGGGCCCTTGACAGGAATCTGAGCGGGTCTGGCTATGGGGAGAGGAGTGTGTTTAGATGGAAGGAGGCCAGACTGGAGCAAAAGAATTAGCCAGCACCTACTCTGTGCCTGGCACTGTGCTAGATGCAGAGGATAGAAATACAATGAATGAAGTGATCTCTACTCACAGGGAAAGGAGCAAAGGAGCCAGATAGGTCAGTGAAAGCCCAGGGAGTTGGGAGGCCAAGAGGATTGCAGAGCTACACATTTAGAAGCCTCGTTTCTTATTCCTTTGTATTCCTTCTAGGGTCTTCCTCTTTTCTTTTTGCCTCTTCTCACTCCCTGCCAGCCACCCTAGAGACCAGATTCCCACTCCCCAACCCAAATAATCCAGGCCAAACCAAGTAAAACAGGCCCACGATGTGGGAGACTGACCATCGAGTTGGCCTGGGCTTACTCTGGCATGGCAGAACATTTCCAAAACCAGGAGGGCTTAGAATGTGAGGCCACAAGGAGAAGGGCTAGGGCTGGGGTAGGGCCCAGAGTGAAGCAGGAAAGGAGACACGAAACCAGACCCTGCTCCTACTCAGCAGGTTTCGTGGGCCCCAGAAAGTGAGCTGTTGAACTGTAGATGCCACAGCAGGTGCTGAGTAAGGCCTGGATGGAAGACGCAGGGCTAATATCAGGTCAGCTGGGCTACTTCTGTGCCTCGACTCTAAGATGCCAAACCCTCCCTTGTTTCCTGGGCCCTGCCTGGCCTGAGCCAGCCCACCTTACACACACATGACTTCACTGACTATGAAAATGTGTGTATAAGACAGACAAGACCAGAAAGATTCCCTTCTAACCCTCAAAAAACACTTCAATACATTTGTAGGAACACAGACACACAGACACCCTGTGAAGCAGACCTTCTAACAGACAGCCAGAAAGCCTGGGGGAAGTGGCCAGCAAATATCTGCAAAGCAAACTGCACAGGATAAATAGGAAATAATTAACCACAGGAAAGCATGAGAATCGAGAGATTGGGAAAGGCTTCCTGGAGAAGGTGGGATTTTAGTTGAGGCTTTAAAGACAATGAGAGAGGTCAGCAGGCAGAGGGGAGGGAGAGCCTTCCATGCATGGTGGCAGCTAGGGAGAACACCCAGATTGGGTCTTGTTTAGGGAACAGCCAGGAGGCCAATGTCACTGGATCAAAGTCAGAGGGTAAGGTGTAAGAAGCCTGGAAAGATAGGAAGGGGCAGGTGATGAAGGGCTTTGAATGCCAGATTGTATTTTGTATTTGATTCCAGAGGCAACTGGGAACCACTAGAGTTTATTGAGTAGGGGAGTAACATGGTTGGACCTGCCTTGAGGAAAATCCTGGTAGTAGCCGAATGCAGGATAGACTGGAGAAGATGTAGACAGACCCATGTGGAGGTGTGAGGAGATGAGGGCCCATGCTGGGGCAGGAAAGAAGGGGACATATTTGAGAGATGCTGCAGAGATGAAATGAACTTGGCACCATGTTGGATATGGGGAGTAAGAGATCCTGATGAACCCAGGATGATTGCTAGGTTGTAAGCCTGAGGGGCTGGGAGGGTGGCAGGAGGGGCAGCCTTTAGGGGGAAGATCATGAGTTCTGTTTTGGACAGGTTGAGTTTAAGATCTATTGGACATCCAATTGTAGATGTCTAAAGGCAGTTGGATATACGAGATTGGAGATCAGCAGAGAGGCTGGGGCAGGAAAGGGAGCTTTGAGAAGCCTCAGCCTAGAGATAATTGAATCCATGGGAGCTGAGGAGGTCACCAAGTCTAGAGGGAGAAGAGGGCCCCGTGATACATCCATGGCTGAGGCTGGGTAGTAGGTGTGCCCTAGTGAAGCATCTACAAAGGAGACCAATAGGAAGAGAGAGTAGTGTCACCACAGAAACCTCTGTGGAGAGAAGAGAGGATAGCAGAGAGGGTAATTCAAAGAATCCAAGGTTGCAGAGAGGCCCTGGAGATTGAGGACTGAGAACAGACCATTGGATTTTGGCAACTTTGGGGAGAGCAGTTTCAGGGAAGTGATGAGCTCAGAAGCTAAATTGAGACAATCTTGTAAGAGTTTGAGGATGGGGAGGACATAAGTTTGATTGTAGGCAGGGAAGCAGCCAGCAGAGAATAAGAGATTGAAAAAAAGTAATAAAGTGCTGATGACTTGGAGCAGTTTTATGGAAAAAAGTGATGGAATGGGATTATTTGGGCCCCGGGGGTGGGGGTGGGGGAGTGGGCAGACTTGGTAAGGAGTGAAGTCTCCACTTATTAGGAGGCACGGAGGAGACCATGGCAGAAGGCATCTGGGTGATAGGCAGATGAGGAAGAAGGAGAAAAGAGGGAGCTCGGGACAAATGAGGTTTTAGCAGAGAGAACAGGGGAAGAAGGAAGCATGAGAGGATTGAGGAGGGTTGGGAAGGTTTGGAAGGGCTGCTGTGGAGAGTGAGACAGTAATAATCATGGAGGTTGTAGAATGATTGCCTAGCAGCAGTGAGGGTCCAGTGGAGGTTATGTGACAAAATTGTATTTCAGGCAGAACAGATAAATTATTTTTCCAAATCCCTTTAGCAGCAAGAACATAGGAGCAAAGGCAATGGACAGTGGGAGTGATCCAAGGCTGAGGTGGGCACAACTGGCAACATGATAAGAGAGAGAGAAGATAGTGTAGAATCCAACTGACTTGTAACGGGTTTAAGATGGAGGGTGGATTGGCGGATTTCTCACCTCTGCAACATCTCTGAAAATACGCCTCCTTCTTTCCTCTGACATGGCCCTCCGGCCTGGGTCATTATAATAGTCTGAGAGTGGGTCTGCCTGCCTTTAGTCTCTGCCCCTTCCAGGCCATTCTCTATGCCCTTCATCACTTAGCCGCCTCCCACCTTTCTAATCTCTTACTCAGGCCACTGATCCGGCCTCCTGGCTGTTCCTCCCACAAGATTCTCCGTCTCCCAGCTCTGGGCATCTTCTCTGGTTGCTCCAAGGTCTCCAAAACGCTCCCTCTTCAACTCTGCTTATTGGCTTCCCTGGCTTCCTTTAGGTCCCAACTAAAATCTTGGCTTCTGCAGGAAGTCTTCATGACCCTTCTTGGTTCTCTTGTCTTTCCTCTTTAATTATTTTCTCTTTCTTCCCCATTGGGCTTGTTTGTACATTTTATTTTCCTTCTTGTCACCCCATTAGAGTGTGAGCTCCTTGAGGGCAGTGACTATCTCTTGTCTTACTTTGTTGTTTTCCTAATGCTTTTGCACAGTGCCTGGCAAAGAGCAAGCAATTAATGAATGCTTATTGCATAATTGATCCATTGGGGGCGGCTAGATGGCACAGTGCCTGGAAGTTAAGAAGCCCTCAGATCTGGCCTCAGACATTTCCTAGCTGTGTGATCCCGGGCAAGTCATTTCATCCTCTTTGCCTCAGTTTGCTTATCTGTAAAATGAGCTGAGGAAGGAAATGGCAAACCACTCTAGTATCTTTGCTCAAAAAAAAAACTCCAAATGGGGTCATGAAGAGTGAGGAACAACTGAAAGTACTGAACCCTAAAAAAGGGCCACCCTATAGCTGGGATTGGCTCATCTCTCCAATGTATTTTTTCTGCTTCTCGTAGTGTTCCTTGGGACCAAGGAAGGCCTTTCTGTTATTACTGACAAACGAAATACCTGGCTTCTTGGTCTTAATAGTTTTACACATGCTAGATCATTCGAACGTCTGACCTTTCACATTGTTGCACTTCCTGTGAGCTTCGGCCTCCAGGCTAGTTCCCAGCCACTCTGGAAGCTCCTGGTGGCCAGAGACCAGGCCTTTTAATACGGTTCTTAGGGTCAGTGGAGTGGAGATGGAGAGCTCCTCGGAGGAAGGGGCCATGGAGGCCATCTGGTCCAGCCTCTTCATTTCATAGATGAGGCCACTTTGGACCAGAAAAGGCTTGCTCACTTCTTTAAAACCTGGTTGGCCCATAATGAGCAGTCAATAAAATGGGTTTTTTGTCTTAGACTATCCCTTTTGAAGGAGGAAGGTCAGGTGTATAGACTGCAGTGGGTCTCCTTCTGGGCCCTATTTAGGTCCCAGCCCCACCTGCCTATATTTCCTACAGGGCCTGTCTCAGGCTCTTATTAGACACATATTGGGTATTTAAATGTTTCTGGATTCTCTGCAGGGCTTGCTAGCTCCCCGACATTTTAACTAAGGTCACAGTGAGAGCGAGGGCACCTGCAATGCTCCTCTCTCTGGTGGCTGAGTATCAGATCTGAGGAGGCGCAGAAGATGGAGGTGGGTGCTGTCTGGCCCGATCCTTCTCCTCTGGAAGCCGACTGCCAAGCACTTGAGCTCTCTGCTGAAGTGTTCCTGACCATTCTGGAAGTCTGGGAAGGGCCCAGAGGATTGATCTCACTTGCAAACTCCCAGCTGCCTTGCTCCTGTGGATGAGAGCTCCAGAAGCTCGACTCCTCCAACCAGCCAACAGCCTCTCTTTCCTCTTAGCCTTGTAAGTGGGAGACACAAAAACCTGGAATGAAAATAATTGCTGGCTTGAATGTGGGTAATTTGCAGCTGGTAATTAAGGAACTAATTGCTCCTCTTTCAACATAGGTCTTTCTCTTAGGCTGTCTGGATTTGACAACAGGCCTTCTGGCCATTGTTTCTCTTCACTGTAAATGTAGCCCTCCTGGAAGAACTAAATAGTAGACAGGAGCCTTTGGTGGCCTGGGCTGTGTGTCCAAGATGCCTCCAAACTGGCCTTGGCCTTTATTTTGTTCAAGAACAACCCCACGATAGCATTTTAAGGGTTGTAAAGCACTTTACAAACATGTTCTCATTTTATCCTCATAACAACTCTTCAAGATAAGTGCTATTGAGAAAAGTGAGACAACTTCCAGGATAGCACAACTAGCACATTTTTGAGGCTAGATTTGAACTTGGGTCTTCCTAACTTCAAGCCCAGAACCTGTCCTATCCCAGTAATTGTGCAAAAAAAAAATTTCTCACAGTGACCTTGTCCAAAAAATTATATTTTAATTTCCACATTTAGTCTATCATGTGCCTGTTGGGAGGTAGGTGGCACATTTTTGATCATGAGGTGAGACCACTGTGCCTGGGACAGAGTTCTTTGTATTGGTTTTAAGGCAGAAGAGTGGTAAGGGCTAGGCATGGGGGTGAAGTGACTTGCCCAGGGTCACACAGCTGGGAAGTATCTGAGGTTAGATTTGAACCCAGGACTTCCTGTCTCTGGTCCTGGTTCTCAATCCACTGAGCCACCCAGCTGCCCCTGTGGGACAGAGTTCTTAAGGCTTTCATGGTTGTTGGTCTAGATTCTTCTTGCTTGACTTTTCTCTAGTTCTAGGGGTTGTCCTGCATATTCCCTTAGCCTTCCCTTTTTCCTCCATATTATTTGATGAATCAACAAATATGTACTTAATGCCAGGTGCTGGGGATATGCAGAAGAATGAGGAATAAGCGTCTCCCACCCCAGGAGCTCACATTCTGACTGGCAAAACAACTTGGCCATGCACAGGAATACCCAAGACAAATACAAGATAATTCGGGAAGGGAAGGCATTGGCCCATATGGGAACAGGCAAGGTTTCATGTAGAGGGGAATGCTGAGCATTGAAAGAACTAGAAAATCCACTCGGTGGAAGTGGGAAGGGAGGGAGCAGCCCAGGCAAGGGCACAAGCAGCTTTTAGGAGGAACAAGAAGAGAGGTTCATGGGGAGGCCAAAGAGAGGGAAAGTGGAATGGATACCAACCTGGGAAGGGGTTTAAAGGCCAAACAGAAGATGAGGCATTTGGTCTTGGAGGAGCGGCCACAGGGAACCTTGGAGATGGCACGCTAAGACTGACTGTCATGGAGGCTGAGTCCTCAGGGGGAGCTGCCACTGGACACAGGGACTCATCTAGGCCAAGGGGCCATCTTAGCAAATGTTTTGTGTTGTTTCTTACAGTGCAATAATTCGTCCTATTTATGGACCACAAGCTGTTACTGTGACGGGTATTCCTACGAAGCTGCTGCTGTGTCTGTTTTGGCTCTGACTAGGGCAAAGGACATGAAACAATTTCATTTTCCAGGTTGACAGTCAATTCCCAGCTTCCCCAAAGGATTATTGCTTTGGTCTAGTTGGAGATCTTGAGCTGAGTAGGAAGGTGCCACCTCCCCTACTTTTTCTAACCCCTTCTTTGACATTTTAGATATTTCCCCTTTTAACTGAATGATAGAATTATTTGTTTAATTCTAGAAAGCAGGCCCTTGTTTGATAAAGAGCTCCATCTGGAAGCTCATTTAGGGAGTCTTTCTAATTGGTTCAGATACAATCACAGCCAATATCTCTTTAATTATTTAAGTTTTCCTTTACTTTTGGAGAGGTAGTGTGGTGTGATGGATTGGGAGCTGGCCTTGAAGGCTCACTCATTGACTGTGTGACCCCCAGGCAGGCCACTTAACATTCTCACTCTCAAGTCTCCAAGTAGCTGGGAAGGCTTTGACTTGTTTTGCTAGAGGGAGGGAATTTCTGCCTCACATACTTCCTCATCTCTCCTTTGACAAATGCCTTCCCAGTGCCATTCCCTGTACCTGTCTGTCTTTCATTCTGTAGACTTCTTTGAGAGGTAAGAGAACTGGGTTTGAAGTCAGACCCAGGTTCATATCCTGCCTTTGCAATTTGCTGGTCGTGTGACCCTGAGCAAGGCAGAACAGTAAGGGCTGGGCAATTTAAGTGATTTATCCAGGGTTACACAGCTGGGAAGCATCTGAGGCCAGATTTGAACCCAGGATCTCCCATACCTGGCTCTTAGTGCACTGAGCCATCTTGCTGTTCCCACAAGTCATTTGATCTTAAATACCTTAAATTTAAAAATCTTAAATTAATTAGGCTTTAGCTCCTAAAGCTGAGGAGAGGAAGTTCTTACTTAGAGAGTTCCCTCTCATAATTAGAAATCATCAGGCTTCTCTTCCTAGGATCCTCTCTTTAGCTCATATATTCTTGGGCCTCAGTGGAGAAAAGTGCTCAGTTTTCTTTATTAACTTCTAGGTTGCTAGGAAAGAGAAAGGCCCCTGGGGTGGTTAGGAGGATGGGGAGAAACATTGTTTGTCCAGCCAGCCTGTTAAGCCTGTTTGGCTGCCAAGATGGTTCCATCACTCCATCCAACCTTCTGAGGCTGCTCCTTTCCTTTCTTTTTTTCCTAGTTTAACTGAAAGGAAGAGACAGTTGTGTCCAAGGGTTCATGTAGAATAGTTGCTGCTAGAAAAATCAAGAAAAGGGGGAATGAAAATGAGTTAACGAGAAGAGTTTTGTTTTCAAAACCCTTACCTTCTGTCTTAGAATCAGTACTTTGTATTGGTTCCAAGGCAGAAGAGTGGTAAGGGTTAAATGAGGAGTTTTGACAAAATAAGAGAGCATCTTTTAATAATTTAAGTTTTAATGAGAATATAGTAAAATTATATGAGAATGAGAATATAGTAAATTAATATTATCCCTTTAAGCCAGAGAAAAGAAAGCTTCTAGCAACTTTTAACAATTAACAATTTGGTTTAATTAAAATAGAGATAGTAAAATGAATATGGTAAAGGAGAGAAATATAGGAAAGAGGTAGAGAAAGAAAATTTCCTAATGTCTATACTAGTTATTCTATAACTATAATTACTACCTAAAACTGTCTATATCTACCTATAATTGCTGCTAATAACAGCCACCCCACAAAGTTCCAACCCAATCTAGTCCAATCAAAACCAACCCAATCAAGTCCATCAAGGAAGTCCAGCCACCTCCCAACCCAGAAAAGGTAAAAAAAAAAAACAAAAAAAAAAACAAACTTCTAAAGCCGAAAAGCCCTTTCAGTAAACTCAGGCCCACCTTTATATTCCAGCAACTAAATGCCAACCATTAACTCACACACTCCCAGCAGCCAACTTCCCCACAACTCCCAGCCCTAACTATCAGCAACTGACTCCTTTTATAACCGTTTTCCTACCTCACTTCCTGTCTCTATGGTTCCTCCTTCCTGTCTCTATGGTTTGGTTAATCCCTACACATCTCTATGGTAAGAGGACCTCCAGGTCCCCCATTAAATTAAAAAAAAGAAATAAAGAAATCCTTTTTACAAGGGCTAGGCAGTGGGGGTTAAATGACTTGTCCAAGGTCACATAACTAGGAAGTGGCTGAGGCCAGATTTGAACCTCACATCTCTAGGCCTGGCTCTCAATCCACTGAGCCACCCAGTTGCCCCAACAAGAAGAATTTTGAGCAAAGCAAAAGCCCATACGAATGTTCTTGTTGTCTCATTTGATCCTGGGTCTCCCACGCTTTTGGTTTTCTCCAAAGCAATCATGGCCCAGAGCCTGGGCCCTTTTCACATCTGCTGGGAATCTACTACCCTCCTTACCCAGCTCCATTTCAAGAATCCATATAGCCCTTAGAGATTTCCCCCCTAACCTCAGAACCCCATCACCCTTCTTAGGTCCCTGCCTTCCTTCCTTATAATCTCCTTTTCTCCATTCTACTTCTAAACTTCCAGGCTCAGGAAGAGTGCTGTTTATTCTTCCTCATAATTAGGAAGTAGCATTCTTCATAATACTCTCGATTATTCCACTCCACACAGTGGCTCAAATTCTGTTTCTCTGGAAGCCACCTGCCTATACTTGCATCTCCCCTCCTTCCCCTCTTAGGCTCGATGACCTAATGCATCCGCAGTGAGCTTGTTCTCTTTCTCCTCCCCATCCTTTCCTCTGTCACATGCTTCAGAACTTCTCCTCAGAATCTCTCCTTTGTACTAGTCTCAGAGGAGGAAATAGGTGACCTTTTTGCCATTGCCAAGAAGGCAGAGTCGATGGAAGATGACCTTAGAAGAGGAGGAATTGGTAGCTTGGGGCCTGGGAAAGACTTTCTGAATCAAATGGGATTTGATCAGAATCTTCAAATGAGCCAGGGATTGTAAAAGGTGGAAGGAAGGAATTCCATGCCTAAAGGACAGTAATGGAAAGGCATAAGGTCAGGAAATATAAAGAACAGAACATTGACCAGTGCCCTTGGATTCCAGAGTGTGGAGATAGATGGGCAAAGAGAGAAAACATTTCCTAAGCATTTCCTGTGTTCCAGGTACCATGCTAAGCTATTGGGTTAGAAAAACAACCAAACAAGTTAGTTTCTGCCCTCAAAGAACTTCCAATAAATAGGAGAAAACCTGTTTTAAAGAGGGAAGTTGGAAAACCAGGGGAGAAGGGCACAAGCAGGGACAATTGACAATTTGTGTGGAGGTGGTTGGGAAATGGCCCGGAACTGGACTCTAGGCAAGAAAAAGGGAGAGCTTGTTTGGGAGAGCCTAAGGCTCTGTTCAGGGAGGAGTAAAGATGATGGCTAGAGTGAAGGTGGAGATGGTTGGGAAGTGATCTTGGAGGCCTTACTCTGGGCTAGAGAAGGCCCAGAGTTCACCTGGAAGGGAGTAGAATGTAAGCTTATTGAAAAGTTAGGAAGGGGCCAGGTTATGAAGGGCTTTAAATGTCAAACACAGGATTTTAGCTTTGATCCTGGGGGTAACAGGGACTCATTAAAGGGAGGTGATAAGTTAGACATAGGTTTTTAGAAAATTGCTTTGAGAGCCAAGTGGAGAGAGAGTTGTCCTCCAATGCTCTCTGCCTCCAGAGAGAGAGCTGTTGGAGTCAGATGGGTGTGGATCAAAACAGAGAGTCTTTTACAGCAGTCTATTTATGGTTTTATTCTGGGGTTTTGGTTTTGTATGAGAATGTGCTTACAACAGTGGCTAATACTGGAAGGGTGTTTTACGTGATAATAAAAATAAAAGAAATAAAATCCCAAAAAGAAGGACTGAAAGCTGTCCTCCCAAGGCGAGAGGAACTTAAATGGCAGCTATGTGAGGAGACAGCAGTGAACTACCCTTGGGAGAGATGTTGAAGAGAGCTGTAGTGGCAGCTGATTGGATCTGGGGGATGAGTAACAGAGTCCTCACTGGTACCTTTCTGGGTCTCAGTCTCTCCCCTCAGGATTTTTACTTGGTGGGCAGAAGTGAAATTCACACCTTCTTTATTTTCCTTCACTGTTGGGGAAAGAATGACAGGCCCAGACCATCTGCTGTGCAGAGGGATGAGGGCATAGGCCTCAATCAAAACTCATAAAAAAATGGGTTCATGCCTATTAAGATTCAGTCTAACTACCTTCATATGAGAAAAACTAAGCCAAAGAGCATTCCCTAAACACCTAACTGCCTAACCCTCGGGAGATGGATTTTTTCTCTTACTAACTTTAGTCTTTAGGGTAATTAAGCCCATTTATCTCCACTGACAGGTTTTTCTTTCATAGCTAGTAATTCAGACTTTTCTGAGTGATCTCCCCAGGTGTTTCCTGTGGCTGGGTCCTTATTTGGTCTATTGTCTGTGTCTGTCTAGGGGCATTTTGTTTTCCCCAGCTAGGATGACTGTAAGTACCTTTAAGGTGCTGCCTCAGTGTCTTGTTTAACTGCCTCCCCCCCCCCCCACTTGCTAAATTTAGTAGTAAAATAGTGATGAGCAGATAATGGGTCAGCAGCCAAACTCAGAAATCAAGTGCCCTGTTCCAAGGAATCTGGCCTTCTAACTCCAAAAGGTTGGGGAGGAGAAAGAGGAAAAGAGAGAGGAGGGTAGTGGGAGAAAGAGAGAGATGGAAAAAGGGGAGAATATTATGTTGCTGTTTCTTGAATGGAAAGGTGGAAGTATCAGGAGACCCCAGCAAAGCTGGGAAAGAGTCAGTGTGCTTTCCTGGCTCCCCCTTCCTGTGCTGCCTGGTAGGGAACCGCTTCTGGCCCTGCTTCCTTTGCAGCCCCTTTTCTGGAGAAGGACTTCTAGGCTATGACTGTGGAAGGCCCCTCTGCCAGCTCACACTCTCACCCCTGACCTGGTTTTTTTTTGTGTGTGTGTTTTTTTTTCCTCTCTCAAACTGACTTTGCTCAAGGCCTGACCCTCGGCCTGAGATTGGATTATGGGCAGCAACTTTCTCCTCCCTAAATTGGAGACTAGAGGAGGCATTCCAGCTCTGGGAAATCATTGAAAGAGGCTGAACCTAGAGGGAGGCAAGTTAAAAACTTGAGAGCACCCAGGGAGCCATCCGTAGGCCTACCTTCTCAACCCTGGGAACCGTGAGGCGTCTCTGAAGGCTCTTCTTTCTGCCTGCTATGGTAAGGGGCCAGTCTGACACCATTCTGGTACAGGTTTTACCGGTGCATTGATATAATTTGGAGAGGGCTGCTGTTCACTTATTCCTGTGGAGTCTTTTTTGGAGAAGTTCTTTGGAGGGGAGAAGGCAGGGGAGACCTTGGGGGCAGCAGCTCCTTGGAGGATAAGCCTATATGGGACAGAAATGGAGTCTACAAGGCAGGTGATCTGTTTTATTAGGAAATTTTGATCTGGGTCAGATGCCAAAGAGGTTTAATAATCATAGTAATTGTGGTTTGCATTTGTATAGTGCTTTAAGGTTGGCAAAGGCCTTTCCATAGGCCCATCCCATTTGAGTCTAATCTATCATGAAATCAGAGGCTCAGAGTACTAGGATATCCCGGGTCAGTAATGACAGGAGGAAGGTTAGGGAGTGGGGGGAATGGCACGAAGTTCCACACGTTTCTTCCTGTAGTGGGAATTGAAGGCATTCTCAGAATTGCTAAGAAGAGCAGCATGGGAGTGGGGAAGAGATTTATTATCCTGGGAAGTGAGCTGCTCTTATACGGCTTTAGGCCATGTGTCCACGTTGCAGCCTTATCAGGTATCGGTGACCCCCTAACCTTGATATGGCCCACACTAGTAGTGACTGCTTTGTCCAGTTGTCCTGTGAGTCCAGGGTAGGAAACCCAGGAAACATTGCAAAAGGCTTTACTGAAAGGATGATGGGTTTTTATCTTCTAGAATCATAGATGGCCCAGAAAAGGAGATTGTGACTTGCTTAATGTCACATGTCTACTTAGTGGCAGATGCTGGAGTATCTTGGAAGGCTTGGAGTGATTTAGAGAAATAAGGTCTGATCAGTCCACAAACCTGCCTCACGTCCCCAGAGATAATGGCACACATAGAGCTGGGAGACAAGACTTGTGGTGTTTGGATTGTGTAGCTCAGATTTGAATCGAAAGAAAGGATTGACTGTTGCCCTCTCCCAAGGAAAGAAAATTAGGACCCACCCCTCCCCCTCCCACCTTGTTCTCTCATGCTCTGGGGGAGGAAAAACTGATAAGATATTCTAAAAGAGCCTTTTTTTCCCCCCTCTAAGTCCAAATGAAGCGGGGTCTCTCCTTTTCACAGGATTAAAAACTCTGGGAGAATTGGAGGAGAGAAACTGAGGGTCCAGGGGCATGTGGAACTGAGAGCCTTTTGCCCTTCGGAGACCTGAGTGACAAATGGTGAAGTATTACTGGATGGTTGTTTCTCTCCGGCTAGATTATGACCTCCCTGCAGACAGGGCCCATGCCTTCTTTGAGTACTCCACTGTGCTAGATATTTAATAGCCGGGGTATTTGTCAAAGGCATGGTATTTTGAGCTAGGAAGGATTTCAGAAATCATTTAGCCTGCTTCTCTTCTTTTACAAGTAAGGAAACTGAGACCAAAGAAAAGGGACTTCCAGAGTCACTCATGAGTGGTCAAGCACTAGAAGAACAACCCCTTCCCAGGCCTGGACAGACGTAACTTATTGATGGCACAAAGTTCAGGTTTTCCTATGACTCAAATGTCTTCTTCACCATCTGTTCTCTTGCTTTTGTCACTTGCTACATCCTGGCTTAGGTGCCCAGATTCTAAGCATTGTTATTTTGGGAGTTTCACCCCAACCCATGACATTTATAGCTTCGTGAATTGTTTTCCCACCTGGAATGGCTTTCCCACCCATCCTTCCTATCATATTCTTTTTGACTCCACTTCCCCAATTTGAGTGGCTTTCTTTCCCTGGTATAGAGTGCTGGGAGTGTTTTACTTGGCACTCACATTCTCAAAGCTTTTTCATTTTTCTTGGTCTTCTATCTGTCCCCCATTGGACCCCCCCTCCATTGGTCAGTGACAAGAGACCCTTATTCCCCTCCCTAAGCATTGCGTAATCTCTGACACTGAGCAGACAGAGACATTTGGATTTTAGAAGAGGGTGGGGATGAAGAACGGGTCACATGGCAGCTTCTGAAATAAAAGCCTCGGTAGAGGAAAAGGCTGGACAGGAAGAAGCTCTTTCTGGTAGAATTTCCCTCGTGAGAAAGAAGAGGAATTCTTTGCCCTGGAGGAACATCCCTAATAGCAACCTCGTTGGTCTGGTTACAACCCATCATCTTCAGGGAACCATCTTGTATGACTAAAGCTTTTTCCTCTTGTTTGAGTAGTAATTGTCTATGGGATTGGGGACTGCCTTGGGCATCAAGACTCACCTGCTAAGACCACAGGCTGGAAGCCAGCAAATGGCAGCAAATAGCACTCAATTTCTCTCACGACTAAACACACCATCCCCCAGTGTCCCAAAGATGGCCTCCAGAAACCCCCCAGAACTCCTGTGCTTCCTTCCAAAATAGCTTGTTTTCCTTTGATCTCATGAACGTAGACTCCCCCACTCCAAAGGTGCTGATGCTTTTGGATTCTGCCTCCTGCCCATCCCACTTCCTTCTGAAGAAGACCCCTCTGGACAGGCCTCACAGTGGCTCAAAAACCTCGGTTCCCAGTAGACTGAGTATTCGGTTATCCCTCATTCTAGCCACGGGACTCACCCACCTCCTAACAATGAGGGGAATGTTGTTCCCGGTGAGTAGAAAATGGAGGAAGGGTAAAGGCCTGCCTACTGCTGGGATAGATGACTACTTGGACTCTGAGCATCTGTTTCCTGGTGGAATCCTGGAAGGACCCCCTCTCGGGCCTGGACCAGACTTATCACTCTCTGAGCCTCTGAGTTTCTCATCTGTAAAACTGAGATGTGAGGCTCTGGTGCAAGGACTGCAGAGATGGGCTATATCTAAGGCATTTATTATAGGCCTGGTCCCTTGTGGGCAGGAAGTAGGAATGGACATTTTCTTATCTCTCCTCTTGGACCAAGCTGGGCCCTGGCACTGACTTATAAAGTAGGGAGGAATGGATCGTGTTCATGTGACCCTGGGCAAGTCACTTAGAACCCCCCCCCCCTCCCCTTGCCTAGCCTTTACCGCTCTTCTGCTTTGGAACCAACACATAGTATTGATTCTAAGATAGAAGGTAAGAGTTTTAACTAAAGGAAGAAAAAAAAGGAATGGGAAAAACAAGGGCAAAAGAAGAAGATGTCGGGAGGTGTACAGAATGTGCTTGGAGGAAGGCAGTCCACCATGTGAATCAACTGCATTGGTGAATGGGCCAGAGCTGCTTGAAAAAAAAAAGCTCTAGTCTGCCAGCCTGCTCACTGACTTTATTTGAGCCTCTCCAAACAGCTCCCTGATCCTCAAATGGAGTTATTTGGGGTGTGTGGCAGGGTTGGGGGAGAATCGGCTGATCGCCTGGCCCCAGCCAGGAGAGGAGGCTCTGATGGCCACGTTGAAGGACCCTTGAACTGAGGGTAGAGAAGAGAACAGCCGTGACCATCTCATTGACCCCCTTTTCTGGGCTCCCACAGAGGCTCTCCACCCCGGATCTCATTCCTCTGGCTCTTCCTCTCAACTCAGCATTTTGGGAAACAATTAGCCCAGAGAACAAAGTTTTCCCCCTGAGCAAAGTTCAGACTTCTGTGTTTGGGATGGCTGCTTCTAGTGGAATAGCCCTGGAGGCTGCCTGCTCTGGGGGGACGACAGCACCTTGTTCTTGAGAAGGTGAATTAATAAATCTAACCAGAAGATAAACAAGAAAGAAACTAAAGAGGCGACGAGAACTGAATGGGAAGAGGAAAGCATGTATATTTTTCTCGGTAGTACATGGCACCTACACAAAAATTGGCAGGTTTTTAGGGCTTAAAAACCTCACAGACACAGAAAAAGAGAAGACGAATGATGTTTAGTCATCGGAGTACAAGGCATTTCTGACTTTGGCATCCTCCCACCCCCAGGCCCCAGAAAGGTGGCTGCAGCTCCGTCAAGTGCAGTCTGCAGGCTATGGCTTCTTGGTTAGGCTGGATGCCCAGCACGAAGAACGGATTTCTCCAATTCTTAGCCATTTGCTAGAAAGACTTGTTAACACGGAGGAAACATTGTGACTTTCGTAGCAAATCATACCTCCTGACACTGGTGGTGGTGGAAGAGTTGTTCAGACTAGGCTTCCTGAGAAAATAAGATCGACCATCAGGAGTACTTTTGTTTTAGAATTATATTTCGCATCAGTTCCAGGGCAGAAGAGTGGTAAGGGCTAGGCAGTACAGGTTAGGCAACTTGTCTGTCCCATAGCTAGGATGTGTCGAACCCAGGGACCTCTTGTCTCCAGTCTTGACTCTTCAAAATAAATTTTAGAATCAATTACTAAGTATTGGTTTCAAGATAGAAGAGTGGGAATGGGGCAATGGGGCTTGAGTGACTTGCCCAGAGTCACACAGGAAATGTCTGAGGCAAGATTTGAACTCAGGACCTCCTGTCTCTATCCACTGGGCCAGCTAGCTGCTGCCTGGCTTGACTTAAGGGGCGATGCAACTGACTAGAATTTGGGTCTGTTTAAAGAGAGGAAGGGGCCGGGCTAGATGATCCCCTTCCAAAGGGGAGCCAACCTCCCTTGTAGAGTCAGTGAAACGCCAGGCCAGCGATCTCCAGAAAGGTGGTGCTTTTTTCAGTTTTGTTTCTGCTGGTTCCAGGCCCCTAACTTACCTTGGGCAGGGCCTTGACTCGGGCCTCCTGGGCCCGTGTAGACTGGAAGACTGTGTAGACTACCAGTGCCCAGGTAGGCGACTTCCTTTATGTCTAGGGGAGGAGGGAAGCCGTCGTGGCTTCTGGTGCACACTAGGTGGCAGTGTTAGCTTGGAAATCCCCTGCTTTCATGCCAGGGTCCAGGCCTCCTTTTCCTCAGCCTCACTGGAGAGGAGAGGACTCCAGGCCCTGTCCCTGCTCTCCAGCCAGCTGTCCGGGGGACATGGGAAGGAGAGGCCCCCCTGTAATGGAGCATTAATCCCGGGGCCCCACTCTAATGTGCAGACCACCCGGCCTCTGAAGGAGAGGGGGCTGGGGCAGAGCCAGGCCTTGCTCTCCCCAGAAGCCCCAAGGCAGGGCTACCACCCACTGGGCTTCCTCTGGTTCTCCTCATGTACCATCCCTGAGTGATACTTCCTTCTTTGGCCCCCCCAGAGTCCCCTTCCCCTTCCAAAGGTTCACACTGGCACCAGAATGCAAGGAAGCCCAAAGGGTGCTGCTTCCTTTCCTCGCCATCTCCTGAATTCCTTCCGATTCAGCCTCCCAGAGGACTTGCCTCCCTGAAGATCGGGGGTCCTTGCATTTGCCATTTGCCAGGGCTCTCTCGGGCGCAGTTCCCTAACACTGGGACATGTGAGGATCTAGGTGCCAGGTCCAGGCTGCTCCTGTCCCTGGGCTTTCTGAACTCCAGCTCTTGTCTAGCCGCCTCCCGTGCTGGCCCCGGCTTTTCCCTTTCTAGGGAGGGAGGCGACACGATGCAGCAGAGTGCTCTGGCCCACGACAAAGCTGGGTTCCGATCTGGCCTCCCAGGTTTACTGCCATGACCCCCAGTGAGCCTCAGGTCCCTCAACTCTCAAAGGGCAGGTCGGAGGCCCCTGCCAGCTCCGGGTCTAGGATCCCACAGGACCAGGAGGCCCTTGGGAAGGAAGAAAAGCCAGCCCAGACCTGAGGGGGAACCCCCTGTTCTCCAGCCTCAGGAGCCTTCTTGGTCTCAGGGCTTTTCAGTAAATGCCGCTGGCTCTCCTCTGAGCCTCAGGCCTGAGAGCATAGTGGCTCTCTAGTGTGGGCTTGACCACATGTGACCCCATCAATGGGTTTCAGGCCCACTGCAGGAAGAGGTTCAGCAGGTACAATTTACTAGGAGAGAGAGCCAGTCCTCAGATACTTCTGTAGCTGTGTGACCCTGGGCAAGTCACTTAACCCCCATTGCCTGGCCTGTGAGGCTCTTCTGCCTTGGAACTAATACACAGTATGATTCGAAGACAGAAGGTGAGGGTTTTAAACGAGCAGACTTGTTCCTGGGGGAGCGGCTGTGCCGCTGAGCGTGAAGACACCATCATTTTTTGGTTACCCAATGAAGGTGTCAAATCTGGAGCTCTTCAAAGTCAGCTCTGGCCACCTTTCCTTGCCTCGTTCTTTATGGGGCTCCCAGCCCCTCACTGGCACAACTGGCTTCTTGGGATGCACAGAGTGAAGTAGGGCTGCTCTTTGGCGTCACACCAGGCTGGCGCCACCATGGACCAGACATTGCAGTCACTCCCTGCTTCTCGGGCTAGCTCCCGTGTGAGCCCGAGCAGCTTCGTTTTCCCTGAAATGAGGAGGGGTGGAATGGATCTCTCCCTTTTAGTTAGCTCAAACCCACCCCCAAGCAGTGAGCTCTGGCCTATTGGATCTCGAGAGCCTAGCGCTGTCCCTGGCACCAGCAGGGAACGTGGTGGGTCTCCCAGGACTCGCTATAGCCAGAGGTTGTTGGGAGGCTCTGAGTGTGTCTTCTTATCTCTGGGAGAGCTGAGCAGAAGGACCATCCTTCCCCAGGGACAGCCGCCTGGCCTCGGTGACCAGGGCACCCCAGCCATTGACTGAATTCTCTTCCGCTCTCATTTGGTTTCTGAGAGTCTGGGAGCCCTCCTGAGGGCCAACCGAAGGCATAGTTTCCTCCCTCCTTCAGAGTTTGGCTCTCCTCCTCTGCTCTGGCTTGGAAATGCCACGGAAGTGGAGGTCTTATGGACAAAAGGTTACTTTGACTGTCTTATTGAATAGTTCTGTTTGCAGAGTTCTGCCCTAGAGCGTGAGGAAAATGGTCCTTGCGTCTGCTCTGACCCTGATAAAAGGACTTTATACATAGCGTGTTTTGATAAACCGAGGAAGAGAGTTTGCCTCTTTGTTTGCATTTGGAGTGATGACCTCTGGGGGTTACCAGGGCTTGTTTTCTTCCGAAATCCTCCAGATTCATTTTGGTGCCAGGAAAGCTCTGGAAGGGCCCTGCCCCACACCCACAGGCTGCTCCTGGCTCTGTGCGACCTTCGGACCTCTGCAAAGTCACCCGGAACCTCCATGTTGCTCTTTCTTTCTCATTGGGCTCTTGGGAGATATTATCTGAGAAAGCATCATATAAATGTCACTGCATCGTCAGCAGACAGGGGAGGAGGGCCTCCCCGCTCTCTACCTTCCCTCAGGAATCCAGGCTTCTTTTGGGACAGGTGTAGGTGGGCTCAAACCAACTTTAGAAGTTTAAGAAGCCAAACGCTGTGGCTCCTGGTGATCCTTCCAACCCATCTCAATGGAGCAGGCATAGTAGTAATAAACTAGTTCTCTGTACTCATCTCCTCCTTTTATATTTACAAAATGCTTCTCCCCACCCCATTCCCACATGGGATAGCTGCAACCCCTGGAGCTAGGTGCGCTTCAGCACACACGTAAGCACAATCAGACCTGCCTTCAAGGAAGACCAGAGCTTCAGGAAGAGGAAAAACCAAGTCATCTCAGAAGGAGAGAAGAGGATGTGTGGAGCTCAGAAAAACCTCAACAAGTGGCGCCTGAACTATTCTAGAAAGCTGGAAAAGCGAGCGATTCTGAGAGGCAGAGGGTAAGAGAGACTGGTGGGGGGAACCCCGGGGCCAAGGTGCCAAGGCAGGGGCCCGACCGTCTCAGATTGCAAGCAGTTAAGTCAGCTTGGAATGGTGAGCCTGCGAAGTAAATGAATATAAAACAAGACTGAGAAGGTAGGAGAGAGCCACTTGCTTTTCTGAAAATTCACATCACTTTCAGAACTCTCAGGCTTGTATCTGAGCTTCACCCCGAACAACCTGGTTTGACGGCCCTCTTTTGGGGGGCATCAATATTGCTACCTTCAAGTCAAGCAAAACAAATCCAAACGGTGGTTATGCCAGATATATTTTCCTCCATGTCTTGTGTTCATGCCTTATCTGACCAGAAAGACGCACTGTTTTTCATCATCGTGCTGGTTGGGCATTGCATTGATCAGAGTTCCTAAGTCTTCCAGAATTCTTCCTCCTTCGTTTCCAGTGTTGTTCTGTCCTCACTTCACTGTGCATGGGGTTCATACTACCCCAGATTGTCCGGAATGGAGTCTTTCATCATTTCTCACTGCCTAATAACATTCTATTCATTCCCTTATTGGCCTAAAGGTGATCTAAATGTGTGCCCACCTCCCCTCACCCCTTAGACACTAGTTCTTTTCTTTCCCTCTTTTAATCTAGTGCTGGCGGGTGCTGAATGAATGCTAGATGACCAAGTGACTACGTCCACCCAACATATAAGCACCTCCTCCCTCTTTCTGCTTGGATCCTTATTTATTTTGGTGCATTTCTACAACTAACTCTTAGATCTGATCCACCATTCTTTGTTTCTTAGAGATGAGTGAGTTTCATCCGATGCCCATTCCGCCACTCCTTATTCTTCTCATATCCCCTAATTCTGAGCCATACCAGGTTCCATCCCTTTCTTCCACCTTTTGCCCTCTTTTTCCCCTGTCCAAGTCCTCAGAGCAAAACAGATATCCTTAGAACTTCTTTTTGTTATTTAACTTCCTCAATAGTCTTTGAAGACAGAAAGTGAAATAATACGCTTCAGTCTACTGCATTCATACTCTGCATTTATTTATCTTTAAAATTTCTCCTTGGCTTTAGCCTTTTTATTCCATTGAAAAGCTCCCTTCTTTTCCTCTATGGAATTATACTCAGCTTTAAGAGTAAGTTACTCTTCCTTGTAAGTCTTTTTTTTTTTTTTTTTTTTTTTGCCTCCCTTTTGGCTTATTGTATTCCAAGATCTCTTGCTTATAGTTAAGGCTGTCAGGTTTTGTATGATCCTGATTGTGATTTAGAAGTTTGAATGTGAATGGGATGAATTCACCTGTAAAACAGAAATAGACAGCAGAAGAGATAAAATAACTATGTTGTTTATAAGAAACACACATCGGAAATTAATTAATTATTTACTTTTGGGGAAGGGGTGTTTTTCTATGTTCACATGATTCATGTTCCCTCCCTCCATTTAGAAAATCTGTGTAAAAGTTTTTGGCCCTCCATACCAGTGAAGAAGTCTGAATTTTTTCTTTTTCTTTTTCTGTTATAAGGTATTTACGGTACCTTATTGTAAATTTTGGGCTAAATATGCATTTCTGAATTTCTAAACTTTTTCTGTGCTATCTGCTGTCCTTACTCTGTGGCTTCTGCAAAACTTCCCCCAAATTCCCATTTAATTTCTTATGCTGACCCATGATATATTGAAACCACAACAGGGAAAGTCTCAGTGTGGAAAGGATGACTGTATTTTATTGTATGGATTTAAAAACATTTTTCCGAGAAGAGATCCAGAAGCTGGATCAAACTGGCCAAAGGATCTAGAACACAAGAAAGAATCCCAGAACTTATATTTCATGAATTTATTTCTTGCTTCATTTCTTCTGGGTATTCATGTTATTCTTATGGAAAAAATTTTTTTTTTCATTTTGAGTCTCTGCCTGCAGTAACTACAGTTCTTCTCTTGGGACTTCCACATTCATGATCATGTTTAATGCTAGTTTATGTTCTCTTCAATTTACTAGTCTATTCAGCCTTAATACTTACATCAGGAATTTGTGCTGGTGCCTGTGCTTTTGGGTGGTGTGGTTGACCCTGCTTGGGCTCCCCACTGTGATTCTTCTCTGTGACCTTCCCCCTCCCAAAATTAAGCCCCTCTTACCCATATTTAAGGTTCAGAACATTGGATCTTTAGGGTTCCCTATGGCATATCAGGGCAGAGGGGTAAGGATGGGTCCCTGAACTGTCTCTGGGCTGGCTTTGAGGCTGCGCTGCACTTGACCTCTTTCCTGTTGCCCCTAGAATTTTGACTACCCTCTTGTGCATTTTGGGGATGTAAGAAGTCTCTTACTATAATTTCTCCTAAAATTTCTTGAGCATTATTTGACTGATCTGGTGTGAGGTCCAGGGTTTTGCAGCAGTAGGTGGTTGGCAACTGGGCCACTTGCCTCCAGTCAGGCTGCCACCTTGACTGGAAGTCCCTTAAAAGGTCTCTGAGGAGGGGGAATGGTGGTTTTTTGTTTTTTGTTTTTTTTTTGGCCCAAATCATCTCCCTCCCATTTCATATCTCCTCATTTCCCCCTACCCCTGCCCCCACCTCCATTGAGAAAGCAAGGGGAAAACTCCATTATGAACACGGATAGTCAAGCAAAACAAAGTTAGCACTGACCACATCCAACAACAAATGTGCTTCAATCTGCTTTCTGAGTCTATTAGCTTTCTCTTTGGAGGTGGGCAGCATGTTCACCACGAGCCCTTTGGAATTGCGGTTGGTCATTGTGTTGACTTTTAAGTCTTTCCAAATTGTTTATCTTGACTATATAAATTGTTTTCTCGTTTCTGCTCATTTGTATTGTTCACACAAGTTTAGCCGTGTTTCTCTAAAACCATTCCCTTCATTTCTTGTGGCACAATAGCCTTCCATTGCATTCAGCTGTCAGAACTGTTCAGTCATTCCCCAATTGATGGGCACGCCACACACAATTTCCAATTCTTTGCAACCACAAAACAAGCTACTTTCAATATTTTTGAGCAGATCGGCCTTTTCCCTTTTTCTTTCATCTCACTGGGTTATAGACCTTGTAGTGGTATCACTGGATCAGAGGCATGCATAATTTAATAGATTGGGGGGCAAAGTTCCAAATGACTTTCCAGAATGGGTGGATTACTTTCCAGCTTCACTGACAGTACATCAGAGTAGATGTTTTCCCACAGTCTGTCCAGCTTTGTCATTTCCCCCTTTCTGTCAGCTCTGCTAGTCTAATGGGCTATTCCCATCTGATGGTAGGTTACCATCTTGAGGTGGTACCTCTGAGTTGTTTTTTTAAAACCCTCACCTTCCATTTTAGAATCCCTACTGTGAATTGATTTCAAGGCAGAAGAGTGGTAAGGGCTAGGCAGTGGGAGTTAAGTGACTTGCCCTGGGTCACAGAGCTAAGGAGTATCTGAGGCCACATTCGAACCCAGGACCTCCCATCTCTAGGCCTAGCTTTTTTTCCACTGAGCCACCTAGCCTTTCCCCCCCTTCAGAAATATTCATGTCTCTAATTGTTAGTGTTTTGGAGCTTTTTTTCATATGGTTATTGGTAGCGTGGATTTCTTCCTCTGAGATCTGCCTGTTTTATGTCTTCTAATTATTTATTATTTATCCATTTTTATCCATTGGGAAATGACTTGTGATTTTAATTGACTCAAGAAAGGGTCTCTCAGTTCCCACAGATGGCTAAAGAGGCCCTTGATCAAAAAGGTGACTCTGGCTAGGCAAATGGAGGAGATCGCTCCATTTTACAGATGAGGACATTTTGGACAGGGGTTTGTGACTTGTCCAAGGTCTTACATTAATGATAGAGCCATATTTGAATCCAGGTCCTCTTGCTCCCAGCATTTGTCTGCCTCCTTACACTATGATGATCAGCTGCTTCCCTCTTGGGGGCTCTACGGGACCAGTGGTAACTGCCTGGTCTTGAAACCATGTGGGACCTTATTTTTTGGCTCCATAGGAAAAAAGCTTATCCCTGACTCTGCTTTTCCTGGAAACAGGCTGCAAAGACCAGGTGGGAGGCTGAGATGTCTAGGCTCTGTTTCTGGAAATTCTAAGCAAAGCTGAGTTCCCAGGCAGCCCTGCGGTTTTCTCAAAGGCTCGTGACAGGTCTGCCACTGCTGGCTGGGATAAAGGAGATAGGGTTTGCTAGAGGAAGATGCCTGGGGGCCTGCCGTGTAGGTAGGTCTGAGCTCTCCAAGGGGGTGATGCTGGGAGATGGGGAGCTGAGCATCAGCTTCTTCACACTGCTGGCCAGTCCTTTGGGGTACTGGCATTGCCTGGTGGTCCTCATTGTTAACCCTCTTGCCCAGCTTCTGCTAGTGCCCCAACAGACTGCAGCCCATCCACTAGGATCTTATTCGGGTTCTTCTCCTTTAGGCCATGAACTGGTTTCAGTGGACACACCTCACAGGCTCAGTTCCCTTCCTGGCCTGCCTTTAGCCCCAACTGGACCTGTCAGGCATCTCCCTTTTCTCCTCTTCACGCTCAGGGCTTTGGGCCTAATACCCCAGCATGAGGGAGGAGGTCAGGAAGTTGCTTCACAGCAGCCTTCATTCTCCTTTCTTTATTCTTGGCCCTGACCTAGACTTCCAGTTGTCTGCTGGGCAGCTGGACTTTGGCTCCTGGGGCCAGTGACCTCGGGCAGATGAGGAGCTCCTAGTGAGCTGGCCTCCAGGATACCCTCCCCCATTCTCTCCTGCCCTCAGTCTCCCTTCTAGGCAGAGGCAGCTCCATTCTCTTAGCCTGGGAGAGATGCCCTGCCTGGCCTCAGCAGAGTAAATGCTGGGTGAGGCGGGTCCCCGATAGCGGGATGGGGCAGGCTCTCCTGTCTAGTCTCTCGCCTTATTCATTAGGTGAGTATTAATGTTGGCCCTCGTGGGTGGGCGCCTAGCAGCCTCTCTGGGCAGTAGAACTAAGAATGGGGGGGGGGGTGCCGAGCTCATTTGGAGCACACTCTGGATGCTGGGCTCCAGCTTGTTTGGGCCTCCTGTCTCAAGTAGGGGCTGCAGTGGGGAGAGCTGGGGCAGCTCTGCCGGGAACGAGATTGTGCGTGTGACTGTGTGGATGAGCGGGTAGGACAACAATTTCCAGGGTCCTTCCTGACTCCAGGGCTGAGTGCCTGCCAAGGGTTTGCGGGTTATATGTGGCGGGTCACAGGGAATGTGGGCAGCATCAATCCTCACAGTGTGGATGGAGGCTGGCAGAGATGCCTCTTGGTCCCTGAAGTTGTACTTGTAGGTGAGCAGGTGATGCCCAGGGAGCGCCTTCCTCCCTGCCCTGCCTAGGGGTGCCCCAGGAGCTCCTGCTCAGCTTTGCGATATTGCCCTTGGCTCTGCCCATCACAGAGCTAGGACTGGATGCTTTGCTGCCCTTGAGGCAGTTTTCCCTTTCCCTGTCCACAGACACCTGCCTGGTCTCGTTCCTGTCTCAGCAGCTGCTGGCCAGGCTCCCACATTAGTCTTGGTCTCCGTTTGGTCTCCTTGGTCTCCTCAGGCTGAGGCCTGTTCAGATTTGTGACCTCAGTGAATGGAAAGGGATCGGCCGTCCAGCCAACAGTGACTGCTGCTAGGGAGAATCTGAAGATGACTGAAGCAATCTCTGCCCAAAGAACTGTAAAGGCCCGTAGGGATGGTCAGGGCGGAGCCAGAGAAGGAAGAAGGCCCATCCCACACCGAGGGGGCAATTCAAGAAAGATTTCGTGGAGGAGATGCTGTGGAAGTTGGTCCTCTAAGAGGGGGTCAGATTTTGGCACGAGAAGGGGTCAAAGGAATGAGAACAGCCCAGGTCAAGGTGTGGAGATCAAAAGATAAGGGATGGGATTCGGGAATGGCAGTGGGGGAGCCTAGAGGGGCCAAAATCCAGGCTCTGTGGAAAAGGATCACCCCACACAGGTAGGTAGAGGCCAGAGCACAGAGGGCCTTGAATGCCAACTAAGGAGTTTGGATTAATGTAGTTGTTATTTCAGCCATTGAAGATTAATGAGTAAAGGAGTGACATGATTCTCAGAATTTTGAATTGGAATGAGGATCTCTCTAGTCCAATTGCTTCTTTTTGTATGAGGAAATCTAGGCTCATTTGGGCAGGGTCTCGGACCCAATCTGGTTAGTGGCAAATCCAGGATTCTTTCTGTGTTGCCAGCCTTCTGTCTGCCTTGTGTGAGTCAAGTTGCCCAGTCTGGCCAGCTAGGGTGAGCTATCCACAGACAGGAGACTGTGTGATAATTCCAGTTTTTGGAAAATTGAATTGGATTTTATTTTCAGTTCTGAATCCTCTCCCTGCCCCTGCCCTTGTCCTAGCCATTGAGGAAGCAAGAAAAAGAAGAAAACCCATTATAAACACGGGCGGGTTGGGAAAAGGAGTGACGGCCATGTTATGCTTAAGAGCATGCCAAGCTAAGCTTTCTCTGGGATTCTGGCCACAGCTCAGATCAGACAGGGGAGGCAAAAGAGCTTGTTCCTACAGATGAGCCCTGTGGACCTGGGTTGCTTGTTACCAATGACTTATCCAAGGCCACAAAAGTGGTAATTGGTGGGATTAAAACCTGTGTACACAGGTGAAGGTCCTTATTACCAAGTGCAGGTGACCAGCACATGCCTCCCAGATTTAGGAGCTCAGGGCTTCCCACACCTTTTAAATATACTCTGACTTAATCCACTGCCCTTTATAACAGGAAAAAACCCAAATGGCTTTCCCCCCCATCACCCCTGGGGCCTGGGTGACCCAGTGACCCAGCTCACTTAGTAGAGAGATTGGTAGGGACGGGAGGGGAGGGAGGAGTGTTTTGCCTTTGGCCTTTTGGGGAGGACGAATTTACCTAATCAAGTCCAAATATTGACCTCCTCAGCCTCCAGAGCTTTCCTAACAATCAAACCTTCCCCACAGGGAGCCACCAGCACCATTAGGCCAGAGCTGGGCCTGACCTGGTGGCATCCACCAGCCTCAGTGTTCTCATGTGTAGAAGGAGCCCATAGGATCTGCTCCTCAGACTTCATGAAGGCAGACTGGGTAGACCAAGAGTTTCTGGGGCAACTGGTCCTTGGGCTCCCCTGTAAAGGAAGGGCAGGAAGTACAGTTTTCTTCCTCTGCCAGGCAATGCGATGAGACCCCAAAAGGCACAGCAGGGCGGTGAGAGGGGTGGAAGGTGCCCTTCTCTTCCAAGGGCGGAGAGGCCAAACCAGGGCCAGAGGCTTGAAATCTGATTTCACCTGTTGCACAGCTGCCATCATGTAGGGGCCAATGTGGAGTCACCTGCCAGTGTCTGTCGGGTTGTCAACCTTCCTGGGGAAGGAAGGGCAGGCCTTGGGCTCATGTCATCCAGTTGATAACAGTTTCAGGGCCAAGCCAGGAAGCCTCCTTTTTGAACATTTTTCCCTGATCGAATTCTTCTCTGATCTTTGTCTTCTCTTCCCCATCTAGTAGTTGTTCTGGGTAATCCCTGACTCGCATGTTGTAGAAAGAATTCATGTTTCAGGTAAGGGTTGAATCAGGTGACCTCTGAGGTCCCTTCCACCTGGCACGACCAAGGATTTGGATCCCTCTGCTCGGAGATTTCCCTCAGTTTGCCCTTGAGGGTGGGGCTTGTTTCATATTGTCTTGTCCAGTTGGAATGTGAGCTCTTTGAGGGCAGGCAGGACATGTAGTTGCCTGTCTTTGGATCTTCGGGCTCAGAGCTGGCCCGTGAGTGAGAACGGAATAAAAGCGTGCTGTCTTGGCTGGGAGAACACACCTCTTCTGAGATCCAAACAAAAGCCAAACGGCGCTGTGTGGTTCGAGAAGTGGGCTGTAACTGTTGGTGCTGGGGGGGGGGGGGAGCCCTGTTATGGTGAGAACACGGAGGACAGTCAGTGTCATGGACCCTTGGATGGCCTGTATGTCCCTAAGCCTCAGTTTCCTCCTTGTTAGTAAATTGGGATGAGAGCCCTTAGATTCTCTTCCTCTGGGTAGTGAGAGCCAAAAAGGAGCTAGATAGAGCCTCTAAAGCATTTTATAAATGACACGATCCTCCATAAAAGTCAGCAATGGAAAAAGAGGGCAGCTGGAGAGAATTCTGGGCTCTGACTGTGCGGCTCATACCCCTCCTTGGGCTGCCCGTTGGCTCTTCTGTGTGAGGACCCGGCCCGACTAGAAGCGTGTACAGCTGGGTCCTGAGCAAGGGGGAGAAGATGATGGAGACAACAAGGACAGAGAAAATCTATACAGCACAGATCTGAAAATCCATGAATATGAACATAGACAAGCCAGTTTGTGAGGGAGGGCCTAGGGGAGACCAAGAAAAGCTTCCTGCAGAAGCAACATGTTAAAGGAAGAGAAGGCCTCAGAGTTGGGGCAGGGGAGGAGAGAGGGCTCTCTGGGACTGGGGCTGGAGGCTTGTGTGGGGTCCTGGGGGCAGGGGGGAAGTAATGCCTGAGGAAGCCAGAGGGATTTAAAGGCAGAACAGAGGCCTTCCTATCTTACCCTGGAGTAGAGGTTCACAGAGTTTTGACAACTGTATTTCACTGTACACACAGTTCTTGCTTTACATAAATTCACATTATACAAATTTGGACTTTGCATAAAGAACTCCGAAAGAAATCTGTGTTTCCCCGAACACCTCTGTTAACTTTTCGGCGTAGCAGCGTGCTCTTCCCTGCTCCTGCCCCTTGGCTTAACGCGCCTCAGCCTCCCAGCCCCCCACCAAAAAACACAACCTAAAAACTGACAAGGAAAGGCTACTGTGGTGGCTGGATCAGAGGCTTAGCTTGAGACCTCCAGCACGGAGAGAGAAAGAGACCTTTGCTCTATTCTGCCCTTTCCCATCTGTGCTCCTGTCTCCTTCCCCCACGTTTGTCCCCCAAATGTTCTTCCTCTTGGTTCTGGCCAGGCCCCATATGCTGGGCCCCTCCCTCTACAGGTGCAGGGCCCCTTCCTGCCCCCCTCCCTTCACTGTCCATGGGCACGTTTGCATTACATAAAGCACACTTTAAGCAGGACAGTCCACTTCCAGAAAGCGAAGAACTGGGTGTCATTGGTTCCCTTTGTCATCCCTTTTATGCATTTAAAAACGTTTTCCTGAAAAAGGGTCGACAGGCTTCACCAGCTGTCTGCCACCCACTGACTATGGGACTGCAGGAATGCTAGAGGCAAGAGGAAGGATCCCAGGCGAGCTCTGCTGCTGCTGGAGGGCCCTGGCAGAGGATCTGTGGGCATGTGGGCAGGGCTAGGCATTTCCTTTGAGCACCCTCCCGACCCTTGATGCCCAAGGAACCTTCTGGATCAGGAGGCAGTGGGTAGCACAAGGAGCTTGCAGTCAGGATGACCCGAGTTTTCAGTGGAATAATAAGAGCACTTAGCTTGCAAGAGTTGAGAGAATAAAAGATCTTATTTCCAAAGTTCTTTGAGGTTTCTGTATTATTCTTAGAATCTAGTTTTACAGGTGAGAGAACAGGCCTAGAGATTAAGGGCACGGCCCCAGACACACAGGCAGCAAAGTAGTCCATCACCAATTGAGCCCCAGGACCCCTCACCACCTGAGGTGGAAGCTCCCTTCAAGGTCATCTGGGCAGGCGCCTCTCTCCCCTCCACTGTGCAGTAGAAGAAATGAAGTGACATCTCTAAGGTCACACCAACAGATAGCAACAACTGAGCTTGGAATCAAACCCTTTGAGAGCATGAGCTTTCCTCTAGCCCACTATCATGCCCTGGACTTTCTGAGGAATGGGTCACCTCTGCTGTTGCTGCCAAGACCTGGCCTGCTTGGTGCCACCATAGGGTTGGGCATGCCTTGATGCAGCCTGGCTGGTGTTTTGTCCCCACTTGGTGTCACCTGGCCAGAACCAGGAGCCCAAGGCAAAGGGGCCTCGGCTGGAAGAGGCAGGAGGAGGCTGGGGGGCAGGGGTGAAGAGGTTGGGATTTCCGCAGCTTCAAACAGCTTGACTTTTTAATCTTCATCACTCTTCTTATAGTAGCGAGGCCTGTTCTTAGAGTTAGCATTAAAGACAGTTCTTGGGCTGAATTGAAAGTCTGGTTTGGCTGCCAGTCAGACCATCCAAGGGAGTGGAACGTCTGAGCACTGCTAGAGAAGAAAGTATAGATGAGGGATATTCTTTCATACAAGGCTTGAGGTGTGATAGAGTTGAGGAAAATGTCTCTCTCCACCTTCCTTGATGGCCTTCTCAGGTGCCCCAAAAGATCTTCCCAAGTGACCAGCCTCCAAGCTGTGCTGCTCTAACCCTTCTCCCTCTTTCTTTCTTTGTAGATGTTTAAGTTTCATTTGGCCCCAAGGGGCCTGAGGCTCCTGAGTATCCGACATGCCTCTATAATGCCCCCCTCAAATACCCAACACATCAAGTACAAGCCCATCAAGAAAGTCATGGTGGCCAACCGAGGTGAGAAGGTGCCTCCCTTCCCAGCCCTCTTCCCCCTCTGACCTGGGGACAATGCCCAGAAATCCCTTGCCCCTTCCCTTCTCCTGCCCCACAGCCTCTGCCCATCCTAGAGCAGATCCTAATCTGTGGTTCTGGTCCTTCCCAGGTGAGATAGCCATTCGAGTGTTCCGGGCCTGCACAGAACTTGGCATCCGCACTGTGGCCGTGTATTCCGAGCAGGACACTGGGCAGATGCATCGGCAGAAGGCAGATGAGGCGTACCTCATTGGACGTGGTCTTAGCCCAGTGCAGGCCTACCTGAACATCGCAGACATCATCAAGGTGGCCAAGGTAAGCAGAGTGCCAGGGCCGAGAGCTGCCAAGAACCTGGGTGAGGGGAATGAGGAGTTAAACGAAGGGGCTCTGAGGGTTTGGATCCCCTGTAACTACTGCCTTGGCCTTCCCTGGACAGGAGAATAACGTCGATGCCATTCACCCCGGCTATGGGTTCTTGTCGGAGCGTGCTGATTTTGCTCAGGCCTGTCTGGAAGCTGGGATCAAATTCATTGGTCCCAGCCCTGAGGTGGTGCGCAAGATGGGGGACAAGGTGGAGGCCCGGGCCATTGCCATTGCTGCAGGTATATGGTGGAGTCTTGGGGGGGGGGAGCTGCCCGTGAAAGGGGCATCAGGGAGGCAGAGCCTGAGGGGATTGCAGTGGGAGGATTCCAAACCTTGTTACTACCGTGCTTCTGTCTTTTCACAGGTGTCCCAGTGGTTCCAGGCACAGACACCCCCATCTCCTCCTTACACGAGGCTCATGAATTCTCCAAAACCTATGGCCTCCCAATTATCTTCAAAGCTGCCTATGGAGGCGGGGGTCGTGGCATGAGGGTCGTACAAAACTTTGAGGTAAACAAGAGTTGGGGGATGGAAGCAGAATTATGGGAGTCAGGAAGACCCATCCTTAATATAGCCCATCATGGGTTTTACCTTCTCATACCTGAACCCTCCAAAAACCCTGACCTGAAAGTGCAGAGTGTTGGGGCAGAGCTATTGGCAAACCCTAGAGGAAGGGGGCCTGGATGGGTTGTGAGACCTAGAACTGGGGGGACCAGTCTCTGCCTTGCTCCCATGCTCCAGGAGTTGGATGAGAATTTTAACCGGGCTTATTCCGAGGCCTTGGCCGCCTTTGGGGATGGGACACTGTTTGTGGAAAAATTCATTGAGAATCCACGTCACATTGAAGTGCAAATTCTGGGTAAGTACCCCTTCCGTGGGCACTGCCTTCTGCCCCTTAGGAGGCCCACTCCAGAGCAGTGGCCCTTGGGAATTGGGAGCAGAGTGAAAGCCTGGATACTCCTTGGCTTCCCTACAGTGTCAGGGCCAGGAGTTTCAGGGTGAAAGTCTTTTAGGGGGCCTGGTGAAGGATTCTTGGGTTCCTGAGAAGTAGGAAGGGACCTTGGGGAGACTTAGAGGAGTCACAAACTGGGAAGTGAGCCCAGCTGTGTCCCTACCTCCAGGGGACCAGCATGGGAACATTGTGCACCTCTATGAACGGGACTGCTCAATCCAGCGGAGGCATCAGAAGGTGGTGGAGATCGCTCCGGCCACTCTCCTGGACACCCAACTCCGGAATCGCCTGACCAGTGACTCGGTCAAGTTAGGCAAGCAGGTACAGAGCCAAGGGCCCAATCGGCCTGGGGCAACTGGGAACAAATTTCAGAGAAGCCTGGAGGGCACAGTTATGGGGAGCCACGGGGAGGTGATGGAGAGAGAGGGAAAGGATTCCTGGGCTCTCCTAGCTTTGGGGCCATCAAGAATCCTGCAAGGCCAGAGAGAGAGAAGAAAGAGATTCCTTAGATGCTGTTGCCCCTGCCTCTCCTCCTCCTCCACTGCCCCGATGGCACCTGGCCCTAACTTGCCTGCCCTATGGACCCCACTCTAATTTGGTTTTTCCAGCCCAGCTTTAGATAACCTTTAGAATTAAAAAGGGAGTAAAGCTCTTGGAAGAAGGCCTCACGAGGTGGAGTCTGAAAGTCAGCCTTCCTCCCAGGAAGACCATTCTCTGCTCCCCTCCTGTCTGAGGTTTATCCTTTATGGCCCAGGGACCAGTACGCTTAGGTCATCACCTTTCAGTGGCATTGTGGGTGCTGGATCCCAGGCTCTCCGACCCCCAAGCCAGAACTGCCCCTTCCTCAAAGGCCCCAAGTGGCAGTAGCCTTCTATTCCCTCAGGGCACTGAGCTCGGTACCCAGGGGTACATTCCCAGCAAGGCTTCAGGGGCAATCCAGGCAGCCTCCCTCTTCCCAGGCTTCTTCTCTCCCTCTTAGTGCACTGTATTGAGCCTAGGATAAAGACCCCTCTGGTGTTGCCTGGAGGAGAAGAGGCTTGGACTTATCCCCTTCTGGGCCTTGCTTGTCTGGCTTCCTGGCCTCACTGGGCTCCTCCCACAGGTTGGCTATGAGAATGCGGGCACAGTGGAGTTCCTCATAGACAAACATGGCAAACACTATTTCATCGAGGTCAATTCTCGCCTACAAGTGGAGCACACGGTCACCGAGGAGATCACCCAGTGAGTGTGGCGGGAGAGTGAGCAAGCGAAGCCAGCCAGGGCTACCCCAAGGGAAGGGCCCCACCAGTGGGCTGCAAGCCCACTAAGGGCCTGATGACCGGCCAGGTGGCCCCAAAGGGAAAGCTACAGCTATGGTCAGCAGGGAGCTGTCCAGGAGCCCCAGGTGCTGAAGCGTTCAGTCCCAACCTAGCAAGGCCAGCTTTGGGCCCTGCCATTCTGACTGTCTGTCCAGTTCAGAGGGCTAAGGACAGCCTGACTCCCCACGACCCAGCCAACCTTCCTCTCAGGTCTGCTGTGCTTATGGGGAAGCAGCCCTCAGGCCACATGGGGCAGAGCCCATCCCTGTTTCACCGCAGCCCTTGGCCTCCTTCACTGGTCACCAGGCTATGTTACTGCCCTTCTTCAGTAGGATTCGACTGGTGGCTCCCTGGGTGTTAGGTGACAGAGGGACAAGGCAAAAACAGAGCAGTTCTTGTATTCCAGGAGCTACATTCTGCCTGGTGCCTCCTTGGTACAGGGCATTTTGGAGGAATGGAGCCTGCAGACATCCTGGTGCCCTTGGCTGGGTGCCTCCTTCCTACCATGGCCCAGGCCCAGGCCCAGCTGAGCTGACAGGGAGGTTGAGGGGGAGAAGGAGGAGAACCGTATCATGGGGTGGGGGAGGCACAGGTAGATCTCTATTTTCCAGGGCATTTCTCCAGCTGCTCTTCTATCTAATTTTGATTCCTCTGAATATCTCTCACTGCTGTTGTGGGAGGCAGGAGAGGGTGGGCACCGATGGGAGCCGGTAGCTGAAGAACCGGGCTCCGTGCCACAGGGGCAGCAGGGGGAGCAGAGGTGCCTGGACACCAGGGGTCCGGCCAAGCTGTGGATTTCCTCCATCCCTTCCCCCCAGTTTCTGGTTCTGTTGCTCGTTAGCTATTTGGTCTTGGGCTAGTCACTTCCTAGCTCTGGGCCTCAGTTTCCTCATCTGCAAACTGAGAGGACTGGCTTGGTTCATCCCAGATGTTTTTTTCCCTCACCCTTCTGTGCTCACTCTGCTGCCCTTTCCTGCAGTGTAGACCTCGTCCATGCCCAGATCCATGTAGCTGAGGGCCGGAGCCTGCCGGATCTGGGCCTTCTGCAAGAGAATATTCGAATCAGTGGTTGTGCAATCCAGTGTCGGGTGACAACGGAGGACCCATCCCGAGGCTTCCAGCCAGACACCGGCCGGATTGAGGTGAGGAGTGCCGGGTTTGCCTTCTGGCCCCAGGTCTGTTGGCCCTTCAGTCACCTGGCGGAGTGGCATCATTCCCTGCTTGGCGTAGGCGCTCCTTCTGATTCAGTTCCACAAGAGGCTGCAGGACATGCTAGTTCACTCAGGCTGCCTTCCTGGAGTTTGCAGTCAAGCTGGGGACACAGACTCCCTGTCTCGGGCAGGCCCCTACCCTGAGCCATGAGCACCAGAGGGAGGGAGAGAGGGACATGCATCTGCTCAGCTCTTCTCCAAGGCCAGTAACGGCAACCCCCTGCCCCAGCGCTAAGCAAACCAGACACAGTCCAGATGAGGCTCAGCAGACGAGCCAAGTTCTTAATTGAAGGATGGTCAGACCAGCCCAAGAGCCCAAATAGGGCAGGGCTGGAGAAGACTCGAGGAAATAGGTCTCCCTTTTTTCTCTGCAGAGGTGAGGGGTTGCGGGTGTGCCGTGTAGCATACAGACTCTGTGAGATACAGGGAAGAAGTCAGTTGGTTTTGCTGAATTTGGTTATAAATGTTTGTTAAGAGGGATAGTTCTTGGGTAGGGGAGGAGGAAGACAGAGAGAGATGAAAGATTAAAAATCTGCCCCTCTCCCCCGCCCCCCAAAACCAGAGCTGAGGGGCATGGAGAAGGCACGCTCCATCCCAGGGCACGTGACTTGGAAGCCTGAAATGAGCAGATAGTGCTGAAGGTCCAGCTGGCAGATTGGGGAACTTGGCTAAGGGAGCCCACCGGGGCCCGCTGAGGTCAGACAATCTCACCCCAGATAGCAGCAGAGCTGACTGCTCCCGGCTCCAGGCTCCAGGCCCAGGGACAGGGGATGGCAGCCACCCAGATCCCTCTGATGGAAGCAGAGGGGCAGTGAGGACAGAGGTCACCAGGCCTTCCTGGTCACTGGCCCACTTGTCCTTTGCACCTGGAAACAGCTCCTGAATCCGTCCCTTTCTGCATTCAGCCCTCAGCCTTTATGGTTCCTTCGCCCTCTGAGGCCTCCCTCGACTGTTTTCTGAGTGATGTGCCCCTGGGCCCTGCTACCTCCCTTCTGTCTCTCACCACGGCTAAGAATACCTCTGTCTTCTGTGTGTCAGCAGAGCAGCTGCCAGCAGAGCTCCTGACATCTCCCCAATCTGGCCTGGCCCCTCGGGAGAGCCCAGAGAGGAGAGGAGGATCTGCAGAGCAGGACCCCTGACTGGCTGAGAGAAGGATGGGGTGGAGAAGAGACGGGTCAGAGACCAGGCCCTGGGGGAGCCCCCTGAGCCTCAGTCGCTCCAGCCCCCCAAGGGCCTTGGCCAGGAGGCTGTGCTTCTCCCGCTCCTCCTCATAGCCTGGCTCACCACAAAATATTTTTAGCTGACAGTTCCTGCGCACACTTGAGTGCTTCCCCTTAAATATTTTATTAAGTTCTTCTTTATTGAATACAATAGGCCTCTGCTCCTGAAGGATGGAGCACAGGGCATTGGGTGCCTCTCTCTGGGGAAGTGCCGCTGCCCCCTCCCTTGCAACCGCAGATGTGTGTGTGTGTTCATGTGTGTGCATATGTGTGCACGTGCCCCATCTGCCCTTTGGTCTCCGGCTCTGCCTCGCACTCCTTCTTAGGGCTGTTCTGTCTCTTGGAAGCAGATTTGTCTCGGCTTCTCTTTATCCATCAGCCCTGAGAACTCGGCCCTCTTTCAGCCTCATCCTGGCTGCAGCCTCCTGCCTGACTGTCTCCAAAGTCTCTTCACCAGCTTCTTGTCCATCCATTTTCCCCCTGAGTGCTGCATGTCTTGCTGGCCTTGTTCTCCTTTGCTATTTCTCTGTCTCTTTTCTCTCTTTCATTTTTTGCTCTTCTTGTATTTGCTGGGTGTCCCTACTAGGGATTCCCTTAGTAGGAAGATGACAGAATGCAAAGAAAAGAGCTTGGTATTGGGTTTTACTGCCTGGCCTTTTACTCACTCTCTGGGTGAGCGACCCTCTCAAAAGCCTGAGCCTCTTCTTCTCTAAATGGGGAGGGCTGGCCCTTTCCCATTTGAAATCTATGATCCCTTCTTAGATGCCCTGGGCTCCTCCAAGGCCTTGACATGTCTCACGGCCTTGGGTGATCATCGGTACTCCCCTTGTTTTCAGAAGAGAAGAGAGGCGTCAAGAAAGGCCCAGTGACCAACCCTCTGATCTCTTGCTCGCCCAATCAGATGGCCTTGGTTGAGTCTTCTTCCTTCTGGCTCCAGTCCTCTGACCTCTCCTTCTGCGTCCCCCCTTCACCCTGGTCATGGCTCCCCTCTGCATGGGTGCATATGTGGAGGGGGGTGTCTCCTAAGACTTCTTCCTGAGCCCCCTTCTCCTTTCCTTCTGGTCTCTCTCAGTCTTCTGGGGAGAAGCAGTATCTCCAGGCACTGATTCCCAGATCTCAAGCTCAGCCCTCGTGTCTTTCCTGAGCTCCAGTATCTGACCAGCTAGAATGGAATGTTCCCTCCTGGCCCCAACAGAGCTCATTTCCCTTTCCTGAAGCCCTTCTCTATTCCTGACTTTGCTGTTACTTTCACGGGTGGCCCTGGTCTTCCAGTCACCGGTCCTTCAGCCCACCCCTTTCCCACAGGTTCAGGCAGGAGCCACATCTTGTGGCTTTTACCTTCTTTCCTAAATGTCCCTCGTCCCCTCAGGTCTGGACTATGACCGTGGCCGCTGGGGATTTCTCCCTACTTGGGTCCATCCTTTGTTCGGCCACTAAAAGGATCTTCCTGAAGCTTACATCTGACAGTGTCATCCCCCACTCAGTAAACTCCCTCTAGGAGCAAACCCAGAATTCTCTGTTTGGCCCTCAAAACTCTTCATCCCCCACCTCTCCTGTGTCTCTGCTTCTCTCTGCACTCCGCTGTGATCCAGCCAGGACCCCCCACTCCTCCCCTGGCCTCCTTGCTGTTCCTTAGACCCAGCACTCCCATTGGCTTGGCACAGCTGCCCTCCATGCCTAGAACACTCTTCACTCCCTGGCTTCACCTTTCCTGTTCTCCCCTCTGCTAGTGCCCACCCTCCCTTTGAGGTGACCCCCACCCAACAGAGAGCTTCAGATGTGGCCTTCCTTGCTAGTTGGAGTATGAGCTCCTCGAAGCTGTGGCCCTTAGCATAGTGCCTGACAGGAGGAAGAGCTCAGCTGGTGCTTCTGCATCCTGGTACCTGTGATGCTCCCTCCTGGCTTCCTTGGCCTCCTCAGCTCAGCTAAAAATTCCACCTTCTTCAGGAAGCCTTCCTGAACTCCTTTAATTCGAGTCCCTTCCTTCTCTGGATGATTTCCAGTTTATCCTGCCTGTTGTCTCCCCTATTAGCCTGGGAGCTCCCTGTGAATAGGGACTGTTTTTTGTCTTTCTTTGTATACTTATTAGCTGTGTGAGTCCCTTAACCTCAGTTTGCCCCCATTTGCTTACCTGTAAAATGGAGAGAATTAGAGCACTTATATCTCAGGATGGTTGTGAGAATCAGCCCAGAGTCTGGCACAGACTAGGCAGCTGGTGGCACTCTAGTGGATACACCTGAACTCCAGTCTTGCCTCAGACACTTCCTGGCTGGGTGACCCTGGGCAAGTCACTTAACCCCCATTGCCCAGCCCTTATTGCTCTTCTGCCTTGGAACCGATACTTCATATTGATTCTAAGACAGAAGGTAAGTGTTTAAAGAAGAAAAAAAAAGGGGTTCATGTCACAAGGGATGTTTGGAAGGTAAATGGGTGAGTATTCAGGAAGAGGGATGGCTCGAAAGGAGAAAACCGAGGCTACCAAGAGACGCAGCCTTTGACCCCTGCCTTTGCCCTTCTGGCATACAGTAGGGGCTTGCTTAACACCTGCTTGTTGACTGACCCATAGTGTCTGTGCCCATTGGTCCTGGGAAGCCAGGAGGGCACCCACATGTCAGCACAGATCCCTGTGTCACTCTGTGTCTGGCTTTTCTCTGGCAGCCTCTCCTCCCTACGGGCTTTTCTCAGAGAGCAGGAGGAGGAGGAGGAGATGCGGGGGTTGGGCCCCTGGGTTCATGTGCAGAGTGTCACGAGCCAAAGTGAGGAAGATTTAACCCTTCAGGGCTCTGGAGTGAGCCTTGTGCCTCTGTACCAGGTCCCTCCCACCCACAAGGACCAGTCACTCTCCTCCCCATCCCATTTGAGCCCTCCGGTTCCTTTTGCCACTGACTTTGCCCTTATTTCTACCAGGTGTTCCGTAGTGGTGAGGGGATGGGCATCCGCTTGGACAATGCCTCTGCCTTCCAAGGGTCAGTCATCTCCCCGCACTATGATTCCCTGTTGGTCAAAGTCATAGCCCATGGAAAGGACCACCCCACAGCTGCCACCAAGATGAGCCGGGCACTGGCTGAGTTCCGGGTCCGAGGGGTAAAGGTGAGTGTTGCCAAGAGCTGCCTTTTCATCTCAATCTCTAGTGCCCTCCAGGGTCGGTAGGGGGTCTTCACACACTGCATGATGGCTTGGGCACCAGGTTTCTCTCTTGGTCTTAAGTCGGGCTGCCTCTTGTGACCTCCTGGCTCACCTAGCTGTTTGTTAGACCCAAGCCATGGAGCTTTTCCTGAGTTTCATTCTCAGAAGGCTGCCCAGGCAGGCTAGGAGACTCCGTTCTGCCCTCCAGGGATGGGCCTGTGGACAGCAGATTGCCAAGTAGCCCCACTAGAGGAAGATGGCACCCAAAGGGCTCACTATCTCTTCTGCAGATGTTCTCAGGTGCCACAAGCCCCCTTGGGGGTGCTCTAGGCCCTTCTGATCCCATCTCAGGGTTGTTGGCCATCCCCATGAAGCCTGGATTGGGGGCTTCTAGCTTTAGGCCTCTGGAGGCTGCACTCACCCCTCTGCCAGCCCCACATATGCTGGGCTGGGGTGGGGGTACTCACTATGGGGCCGGCCTGGTTGTGACTTGGCCGTCCTTGAAGCAGCCCCACTCCCTCTCCTCAGCCCCCAGGCTCTTGTCTATTGTGTGTCCTAATTGTTTTCTCTGCCCTTTTGGGGGGAAAGAGAGGGAGCAAGAGGGGCCCTCTGTATATCCTGTCCCCACTTGTTGAGTCAGCCCAGGGTGGGCGCTGCACTGTAGGGCATCTCTGCTGTGACACTCCTCTTCTCCCCTCTCCCTGAGGTCCTCGCTCGGCCCCTCACAGGGCCAATTTGCTGGGCCACAGCCGATGGCACGTGCGGCCTTCTTTTCCTCCTGGGATGGCAGCTCATCACTATGGTGGCCAAGGCCTCCCTTCTCCAGCTGCTGCGGTGATGGGTGCCTAAGCCCCTGGTCAGCATGGCACACCAGAAGCCTCCCCTGCTGAGGGTCACCTGCTAGCCTGGCTCAGCTTCATCCACTCCCTTCTTCTCCTTGGGGACAGTGCAGGGGTAGGGGCATCACCTGGGCAGTCTGTGGCCCCTGTATTCTCCCTGCTGCTCTGTGGCATGACAGCTTCCCTGATGTCTTCAGAAAGGATCAGCCAGGCTGGGGTCACCAAAGGTTGGCTGCCCACCCCAGGCAAGACAAACCGAAGGAGAGGGAAGGGAAAGGCAGAGCAGGGTGCCTGCCACCCCTGGCTCTTCCTCCTCCTCCGTATTTTTCTGAGGGATCTTTCAATTCTGTGTCTGGAAGCCACTTGAGACTGTCCAAAGGAGCGAGTGACAGGCCCCTCTTAGGACGCTGGCCAGGCCTTAGAGGAGTGTGCTTGGTCTTGGTGTTCCGCAGGCCCCAGCCTGGCTCAGCCTTTGGCACCCCAGCGTCGCTCCTGTCCTCGGCCCAAGCCAGGTTACTGGCTGAGCCCTGCAGCAGCCAGCCGGCATTCACAGAGCCTGTGTGCCGGCCACTTCCTCCTTGTCCTCCGTTCTCTGGAAGATCTAGTCTGTGGCTGTGGAGCTAGGAGAGAAACGGCTGCATTGTGATGTAGGCAGGCAGGGAGCTCTGGGGGCTTGGCCGGGGCACCTCTAGGCCTCCAGGGTAAAGGAAAACTGGCAGTCCTGAAGGGGTCACTTTTGTTTCCGTATCTGGCCTCTGCCCCCTCGGGCTGTCAAGAGCCAGGCGTCCCTCTGTCTCCCAGCACATAGGATCTCATCCCAGGCAAAGCTGGAGGGGATCCCCAGAGACAATCAGACCAGAGCTCCCCTGGGAAGCAGAAGCAGGGCATTCTGGGCAGGGCACAGAGCTGGAGGCTTCTTTCCCACTCATTATTCCCCCTTTCAGTGATGCCCAGGCCTCAGGGTTCACTGATCTGGAGGCAGGGACCCCCAACTCCAAGAACTGGGGGTCTTTCTCCTGGCCTCATCCCAGCTGCCGTCTTTTTAGGGTCTGCTCTGCCCACGGGCAGCTAGAAGCACAGAAAGGGGAGGGGTCTCCGGAGCCACCTCCCCTTCCCAACATGATGAGGCCAGAGACGAGCTTAGGTGTCCCTGGCATTTTTATTAAGAATAAAAACAAGAATCCAGGCTAATTCCCTGTAGCCCGTTGCCCCACAGTGCTGTGAGCACCTCTTATCTATGGTTTCCGTCCCCCTCATCGACATCTGGAGGGGGAGATGGGATTAGGGAAAGGTGTTTTTCTTCCCCAAATTACAAAGGGGGAACTGAGGTACAGAGAGTTAAAACTGGGATGAAACCCCAGAAATCCAGACTCCTCAGCCAAGGAGTGCTCCCTCCACTCCATGCGCTTCTTCCCACTGGTGTCTTGGCCCCTTACCCCTAGGCCCCATGTCCTTGAGGCCCGCTCTGACCCCTGCTGCCCCTGCCAGGCTCTCCGGGAATGAGATCTGATCCCAGAGACAGGGGAGCTTGAGAGAAGGGAGGCCCAGCCGCCCCCTCCTCTTCTCCCTGTCCTTGGCCCTGGAAGCTCCGGCCTCCTCGTCCATCCCTCACACCACGCTCTCTTCTAGCCGCTCTCCGCTGCCCCCAGCCCCTCGGCACCCAGCCCCGAGTAACCCACCGTGGACCGAGTGGCTCCTCCGAGTCCAGGCCCCACCCAGGCGCCGGGCATAGCCGTAGCACCCGCCAGTCTCTCCCAAGTCCAGGGAGCAGCTCCGCTGGGGACGGGGCGGGGGGCTCCGGGGAGGGTGAGGCTTCGGGACGGGGCTGGGGCCTCCTCCGTTGGTTTGGGAGTGCACATGGCTGAGCTTGAGCGGGAGGCGGGCGGCTCCGGCCCCCCGGCCCCGAACCAGCAAGGCCACCGTGAAGACCAGTAAGGCAGCCACCAGGACGCCCCCCACTGCCACTGTCAGGGTCCCCCCGAGCACGTGGGCCTGCAAGGCGTGGCACAGGGGCATGGCTGGCAGTGTAGAGAAGTGGGCGCAGCCCAGCAGCCTCGTAGCTGTGAGGTCAGAGGGCACAGCAGCAGGGGACAGGGCCAGCAGGCAGAGGTCGTAGTCAGCCCCGGGGACCAGATGCTTCAGCAAGAAGTGCCGGCTGGAAGCCGGGATGATCCTGCGGGGGAGGAGAGGTCAGTGCCACGGGCTGGCCTTGCACAAGCCTCCCAGGTGTGCCCCCCCCCCACATGTGGAGATGCAGGCGGGTGTGGGGGAGCCGGGGAGGAAGAAGGGAAGAAGAGGCCGAGGGAGCCTGAGACATGCCCGGGGCTGGATGGAGAGCTGACTTGCCCCATGGAGGCCCAGAGGCCGCCCTGGCTCCAGCCTGGGAGGACCCAGGCCAGCGGCTCCAGGAAGAGGATCCCAGATTTTCCCTCCTTCCAGGCGCCCCCCCCCCCACCGCCTCCAGGGCGGCTCTCACCGGTAGATGAGGGTCTCGTCCTCGCTGCTGTTGTATTGAATCTGGAACATCCAGATGGGCTCTTCCGGCCGGCCTGGGCCCCAGCTCACCAGCCCCGACGTGGCGGTCACCTCAGACACTTCCACGGCGGGCCCCACCTCCTGGGCCCCTTCCCCCTCCGCGGCAGTCCGGGCAGAGGCCGCGATGTCCGAGGGCCCCGGCCGGCCCCCGCCAGCGCTCCCGTTCCCGCCGTGGGGCAGGGCCAGCACCCGCAGCTCCACCCGGGCAGTGGCCTCCCCCGCAGCGTTGGTGGCGATGCAGGTGTAGTCGCCGGCGTCCCCCGCCCCCGTGACCCCGATCTCGAGCGTCCCGTTGGGGAAGGCCTGGGCCCGGGAGGAGTTTCCCACCAGCCGGTCGTCCGGCCCCACCCAGTGCATGGTGGGCGCGGGGTCTCCCAGGGCGCGGCAGCGCAGCAGGGCCCGCTGGCCCTCCAGCACCCACAGCCGCTGGGTGTGGCGGGCGATGAGCGGCGGCTCGCACGAGAACTCGCCCTCGGGCACGGCCCAGAAGTAGCGGCCGGCCAGCCCCGGCGGGGACGCGCACGTCTCGAGGTCGTCGGGCCGCGCCAGGCGCCGCAGCCACAGTAGCTCGCAGTTGCAGTGCAGCGGGTTCCCTCCGAAGCTGAGCACTAGCGGGCTGGGCGAGGCGGCCGTGTCCAGGCCCCGCGAGAAGATGGGGTCGGGCGCCAGCGTGGCCAGCCGGTTGGAGGTCAGGTCGAGGCGGGAGAGCTGGCCCAGCTGCGCGAAGGCTCCCGGGGGCAGCGCGTCGATGAGGTTGTGGTCCAGGTTGAGCGTGTGCAGCACCAGCATGGCGCCGATGCCGGCCCAGGGCACCTGGCGCAGGTTGTTGTAGGACAGGTCCAGGTCCTCCAGGCTCTCCAGGAAGTCGTCGAAGGCGCCGGGCGCGATGCTGCCCAGCTGGTTGCTGCTGAGGATGAGGTGCTGCAGGTTGATGGGGCCGCGGAGGCTGCCCGCGCCCAACTCCGCCAGCCTGTTGCCGTCCAGGTGAAGGGAGCGCAGGCTCTCCAGGTCCCCGAAGGAGCGCGCCCCGATGCGGTTGATGGCGTTGCGGGAAAGCGTCAGGTCCACCAGGCCCGTCATGTTGCGGAAGTCCGGGGGCGCCAGGGCCTGGATGAAGTTGTCGGCCAGCCGCAGCTCCACCGTGCGCCGGTCCACGTTGGGCGGCACGAAGAGCAGCCCTCGGTGGGCACACAGGGTGCTCAGGGACTCGGAGAGGTTCTGGCAGGTACAGGGGAGGGGGCAGCCCAGGGCCCCGCTGGCCAGCAGCAACAGCAGGAGCGGGGAGGCCATGGTCAGCACCCTGCAGCGAGAGGGAGGGGGAGACAAGGCACCGGGACGGGGTGGTACCGCACGAGCAAAGGTCAGGCCGGGGGCGAAGGCTCTCAGGCTGGAGGGAGGAAGGGGCTCCCTTTACTCGGAGTCCTGCTCATCCTCCTCCTCGGGCTTCGCCGCGAGCCAGACCTGGGGAACTTCTTTCCCGCGATCTCTTTGGAATCTTCCCCCTGCCCCTCCCCCTCCCCGCCCGCCCAGCCCGGGGCTCCTCCCGATG
>NC_058135.1:290865477-290883904 GCF_016433145.1 Gracilinanus agilis | reverse complement strand
CCCCCCTGGGCCCCCGCGCCTCCCGCTCGGCCACCCGCCGGGACGAGGGCGGGGGCGAGCTCTGGGGCTGGCCGCCGCCCGCACGGCTCGGCCTGGGGCCCAGGCCCTCCCCATGGCGTGCGGGGCTGCGGCCCCGGACCCTGGCCCTGGCCTCTCTGCTCCGGCTCCCGCTCCGGCTCCGGCTCCGGCTCCGGCTCCGGCTCGGGCACGGGTGGGGGCCGCGAGGCGCGGGCACGAGGCGCGCGCTCTGAGGGGGAGGGGGCGTCGGGGGCCGCGCGGGGATCCACCCGCGCCGGGTCCCAGCCGCCCGCTGTCACTTGGCCACGCACCCCCACGTCGGTCCGCGCACCGCGGCGCCCTGCCGGCCCGGGCTGCCCCGCGCGATCGCGCTCTGCGCTTTGCCGCAGCCTCAGCGGCAGCAGCAGCAGCGGCAGCGGCGGCAGCAGAGCCGCACCCGCTCCCACGCTGGCGCCCAGCCTCCTCCCGACCGGGCGGGGTGGGGGACCGCAGCAGCCCCCAGCATCACCCGGAGCCGCGGGCCACGGCCACGGCCACGCACACACGCTCACTCCTGCTCCCACTCTGAAGGTCACGATCGTTCTGCATCACTGAGTCACGTGGTGGCACACCACCGGCTCGGCCGTACACACTCGCCCGCCGGCCCCCGCCCCGGCCGATGCCGCTGCCTTCCTCTGCGAGGTGACAGCCGCCCAGGGTGTGGCCTGACCCCGCGGCCCCCTTCCACACCCTGAGGTGGAGATGTTCGCTCTTCCCCTCCCGGAGCTGTCTGTGTGCGCGCGCGAGTGCGCCGCTAGGCAGGCTGAGGCGATTTCCCAGCAGGCCCTCTTCTCCCCTCCTCCTCTTCCTCCTCGCCGGCTGGGCCCCCAGCCCCCAGGCACGTTCGTGGGGGAGAATGGGCCCCTCCCGGCCCGGCCTGGCCGCCGTGGCTTCAGGTACCCCCTTCTCCCGGGCTCCTCTGGTTCTGGCCGGCCCAGCCTTCTCCAGGCTCTCCTCCTTTTCCTCCCTCCCTCGGAGGACCCTCCGCAGGTTTCCCTGGACCGCCGCGCTGGGCGGTTCCCTCTTTGGGCTTCAGGACCCCGCCTGTGCCCCCCCTGCCTGGGTTCTGTGGACATTCTGGGTCTGGTGATCCACAGCCCCCCCCCTCCCCCCAAACATAGCCGTTGCGAGGATGGACTTGGGCTGGGCTGAAAGTGGTGCAGCGGCTTCGGGAAGGCTTGGAGGAGCCCCCTCAAGGCACACGGCAGGGGCGCAGGGGGGAGGGGCCCCGGGCACCACCGTGGACCAGCTTCTAAGCCACCCCCACCCCCACCCCTCAGCTGTGTGACCAGGTGGGAGAGGCCTTTCTCAGCTGCTCCAGTTGGGGCTCCACATCTAGCTTTCCACACTGTTGAGGTGGCCTGGAAGGTTCCGGGCAGATGCCAGAGAGGGCCCAGATCAGAGCTCGAGGCCCCCTTGGCCCAGGACTGCCCAGACCTCCCCCTCCGCCCCCTCCCCCTTCCTCCTCTGCTTGAGGCTCCATGCAGGTCTTCTCCCCAGAGGGGGCACCCCAGCTCCAAACACCCACCCCAGTGGCCAGAGTTCTTCCTTTGGCAGATTGCAGGGACTCTGGGAAGCCCCAGCCGGAGTGGGAGGGGAAGCAGCCTCTGCCCCTGCCTGGCACTCAGGTGGTTTTCCAGCTGCCTGTTCACTTGGCATTTTCTTTCTTTCTTTTTTTTAACAAAGAACATTTACATTAACATTCCCAGATAGCTTCTCCGGCCTGCCCTCCCCTTCCCAGACAAGAGAAGGCATCACTTGGCCAAAAGGGGGAGAAATATGTCTATCAACTATGTCTTTCTTCTTTCGAGGAAGTGGACATTCACAGGCTGGTCTTTTTTTTTAAACCTTTAAAGGTGTCCATTTGCGGCATCTTGCTGGGGCAATGGATAGACTGCTGGGCCTAGAGGCCCGAGGTCCTGGGTTGAATTATGGCCTCAGGTGCTTCCTAGTTGTGTGACCCTGGGTAAGTCACTTAACCCAATTGCCTAGCCCTTACTGGTCAGCTGCCTTGGAATGTAGTATCAATTCCCAACCAGGGCACCCGTTATTTAAAAAAAAAAAAAAAAAAAAGGATCAATTCTAGGACCGAAGAAGAACAAAGGCTGGGCAGTCATCACACTGCTAGGAAGTGGCTGTGTCCAGATTTTGAACCCAGATCCTCCTGACTCCAGAAGTCTCTCTTCAAGGGCTCAGCTTCTTCCTGGTAAATGAGGAGCTGGATAATGGCCCGTCAGATGCTCTGTGTGACATCCAGCTGCCCCAGTGATGGTTTGTTTGTGTTTAAGTTAAAGCCAAGAAAAAGAAAGCAAACCTCGGCTTCCCTGTGCCCGCTCCAGGCCAGGCCCCTTTGAGAGGGTGGACAGCATTTGCCAGCGCGAGGCCTTTGGGGTTCTGATGGATCATCGCGATGATCCCACTTGCAAGGTCTTTCACAGGTGATTCTCTTCGCAGTGTTGCTCCCTCTTTTCTGAATCCGTTCCTACAGGCCCTCCTGGGTCTCCTGAGCCCGCCCCTGGCATCACGTCTTAGGCACGAGAGTATCGATGTGGGAGAAACACACCCGAGTCTGTAGCAGGGTCTGGGCCCAAGCATGGGAGACTCAAACTCTGTTCAGTCCAGAAGCAGGAAAAGAATTAATTGTCTTCGTAGACCGGTTTGGGGTGGTCGAATGGCCTAAGAGCTGGTGTCGGGTAGCCTTGGGGCTCGGGGATCAGCCCGGGCTAGGAGAGGAGCGGCTCCTCGCTAGAGAATCAGACTTGTCCCGTTTACTGGGCTCTCGTGGCTTGGCATCTGCCATTCCAAACTCAGGTGGAAGCCCTAGATCGGGGGCTTCTTCTGGAAGGCCAGAGACCCCAGTGCACAGGTTCCACGTTCCTCCATCGTCCACCTTGTCATCATTGGTCAGCGTGGGAGAGGCCTTGCTGCCCTTCCAGAACGAGACCGTGGGGGTGGGGGGGTGGCGGGTACACTGGAGGGCCACTAGAGGGAACCGATTGTTTCTAAGAACAATATAAGTAATTAGTAAAACAGAGAAGGCCCAAAGCTGATGCCCAGCATTGAACGTTACAGATGCAGGACACGGAGTGGGTCACTGAACTATCTACAATCGTGCTTGTCTAATGCTGAACAATACAGGTTTTGCAGTTGATGTTTAACCAGTGCCAGCTAGTGAGAAATGCCCGATTTCAGAGTCCTATTCCTGCCCCTTGCTGACCACGGTCAGCCCACATCACTATTCCTTCTCCTTCACATACCGTAACTCTTTCAGCCATCCCCCAATTGATGGACATCCTCTCGGTGGACAGTTCCTTGTTTGGGTATTTTTTTCAATTTTCTTTCAGGTGGAAATCTAGAAAATTGGTTCCTTTCATGGTATCATAGATTTAGAGCTGGGCAATGACCTTAGTGCCCATTTGGGCCAACTGCCTCCTTTTCCTGATGAGTTGACCAAGGTCCCCAAGGGAATCAACATGGCAGGCCCTCAGACTCTGAACCCAGCATTTTCCATAATGCCACTCTCTCTTTTTATTTTTTTTAAACCCTTAACTTCTGTGTATTGGCTCCTAGGTGGAAGAGTGGTCAGGGTAGGCAATGGGGGTCAAGTGACTTGTCCAGGGTCACCCAGCTGGGAAGTGTCTGAGGCCAGATTTGAACCCAGGACCTCCTGTCTCTAGGCCTGACTCTCAATCCACTGAGCTACCCAGCTGCCCCCCATGCCACTCTTTCTTAATTGGCCTTTAATATATTCCTGCTTTCCTATGCCTTGAGAATTGATCCTTCCTTGTTTTCATGCAATGTCACAGAATTCCTTTGTTTGTCCTTCATTTGGTCCAGCAGCCACCACTCTTTCTGTCATCTTCTTCTTTGGAGGTGTTTTTCCCTTTCTTATGAGCATCCCAAGGACCAAGGTGTTAAGTTCCAAAAGTGATGGTCTCCCGGTGGGGCCGCTGAGAATAGTCTCTAATAGAAATGCTGACTAGTCTCTTCTAGTTTTCATCTATTTATTATCTTCACAGTTTTATTTTAAAATGTTGTTGGAGTGATTAAACAATGTCTCATGTTATTTTCTCCTACTTTTTGCTGCTTGCTAAGGCATATCTGCTCACAAATCTTCCACCACCCTCTTTCATAAGGTTTTTAAAGTAGTGTCACTTCTGGTGGCTGCTTCTGCATTTGCTGACATTAGTGGTTTCAAGGTTTGTTGGGCCTCCTTGTTGTGGTGATCGAATTTCTCTGGTTGAGGCTCTATAGGAAATGATAATTTCTCCCAGGGATGTCTTTTCCTTTCTGTAATTCCCGAAACAACAAGAGGTTGCCTGAATAGTTCATGGGGGAGGGGCGCTTGTAACAAGCTGTCTTCACTGTGGTGTGGACCTGGGAATTTGGTATAGAATTTCACCTTTGTGCTAACAAGTCTGGTTAGAAAGCACACCTACAGCTCACAAGTCCTCTTTTCCTGTCCGTTACTTACTCTTCTTAGTGTCTTCTTCGTGGGTGCAATGATAGTTGCATCCCTGCCCAAAGAAGAGGTTGGGGGGGGGCAGGAAAGCCAAGTCTAGTCGGAAGGTCCCAGGATTAGGGTTCCAGGGGCTCCGCTTCTTCCTGGAAAATGAGAGGCTAGATAATGGCCAAGGTTGCTCACTGGTTCTGCTTCCCTGCTTGGCACACTGCATATTCTCCACCTGCAGGGCAACCAATAGCCACGGGGCTATGTGGGAAGCTTACATGTACCCATAACCAGTGTAAGAATTTAAATTTAGGTTTTATGCTAAATATGAGAATTTTAAAGTAATATCGTGATGGCTGATTTAACAAATTAACTCTTAAGTCGCGGGTGTGTTGGGCGCTCTTAACAATTTAGTTTAATAGAGATCAGTAAAAGAGAGATGGAGGAAGGAAGCAGAAAGTATTGCCTGGCTAGATATCCTAGAAGTTCTGCACTTTATAATTAAAGTCCAGCTCACCACGGCAAGGGCTCTCAAGTCCTGATCTCCACGTGCCGTCGAGGAAGTCTCTTAAGCCAGGAGTCCCACCGAGGCAAGCCTCTTCCTTTGGCTCCAGTCACTCACCCAGCAGGCCTCCTCCAATCGGCTCACCAAGGCAGAGGCCCCTCGAGCCGGCCTTTTTAAAGCAGCTTTTTCAGCGTCACTTCCTGTCACTCCCCCACTTTAGGGGAATCGATCCCAGGCTTTGCCTAGCACTGCCCAGGGAGGGGCAGCCAGTGGCCTCTGGAGTTGTCACCCGCTCCAGCAAGTGACTTATGAATTCTCATACTTAGTGACTGGGAAGGTTTTTGATTAATTAACTTAAAAGTTGCTGATTGCTAGACAGAGAGCTTGAGTCACTCTTTCGCATCAGTCAGTTCTCATCATTCTCAATGGTTATGTTCTAGAAGGGGCAGCTGAGTGATGCAGTGGATAGAGTGCAGGGCCCGGAGTCAAGAAGACTCATGTTCATGAGTTCAAATCTCACCTCAAACACTTCCTAGCCATATGACCCAGGGCAAGTCACCGTGTTTGCCTCAGTTTCCTCATCTGTCAAATGAGCTGGAAAAGGAAAGTGCAAACCACTCCAGTAGATTTGCCAAAAAAAACCAGATGGGGTGTGAAGAGTCAGGCATGACTGACCACCACCACCACCACCCAAGACAGCATGTACTAAAAGTTATCCAAACACTGAAATAGTGAATACAGACTCACTGCTCCTAGGAGAAATCCAGGGTTAGCTTCCTTCAAGCCTTGGTTTACATTTTCATCAATGGATCAAATTATAACCTTGTTTTATGTGTGTGTCTCTTTAAAAGACACGTTATTGAATAATAGACATTTCTTTACTTTTTTCTCGAACCCCAACCGTCCATGTTGGCATCGATACTGTGTATTGGTTCCAAAACTTAAGAGAAGTAAGAGCTAGGCCGTGGGGGGCTAAGTGAATCCAGGACTTCCCATCTCTAGTCCTAGCCCTTTATCCACTGAGCCACCTGCCTGACCCCTTAATAGATTTTGGGGGTAATTCTTTTAAAAATGGTTTTTATTCAAAGATATTTTACATTCCAAATTCCATGTTATAACAATCTTCAAAATATGTTTCCTGGGGGCAGCTAGATGGCTCAGTGGATTGAGAGTCAGGCCTAGAGACTGGAGGTCCTAGGTTCAAATCTGGCCTCAGACACTTCCCAGCTGGGTGACCCTGGGCAAGTCACTTGACCCCCATTGCCCATCCTTACCACTCTTCCACCTAGAAGTCAATACACAGAAATTAAGGGTTTAAAATTAAAAAAAAAATGTTTCCTGATTATAAGATCCAAATTGCCCCCCCCCCCCATGGTAAGCAATTTAATCTGGGTTACACGTGTGTTCTCATGCAGAACATTTTCATATTGGTTATTGTTGAAAGAGAATAATCAGATAAAACCCAAATCTCCAAATCAAACCCTAAATTAATTCACGTGAAGGACCATCTGCTTTGATCTGCATCTGACTCCGCCAGCTTTCTCTGGAGGTGGCAGCATCCCCGTCGTAAGGCCTCCCAATTGCCCTGGATCGTTGTGTCACTGGCAGCATCTGAGCCTTTCACAGTTGAGCATCACACGATGTGGCTGTTCATGCGAACAATGTTTTTCCGGTTCTGCTCATTTCACTCTGCATCAGTTCTTGCAGATCTTTCTAGCTTTTTCTGAATTCCTCCTGCTTATCAGTTCTTAGAGCACAATAGTACTCCATCCCCAAACTATACCACAGTTTGTTCAGCCGTTTCCCAATTGGTGGCCATCCTCTCAAATTCTAATTCTTTGCCACCACAAAAAGAGCAGCTACACATATTTTTACACATGTAGGTCCTTCTCTCTTTTTTATGATCTCTTTGACAGATGAGATCTAGTAGTGGTAGTACAAGATCAAAGGGTCTGCATAGTTTTATAGCCCTTGGGCATAGCTTCAAACTGCCCTCCAGAATGGTTGGATCGGTTCACAACTCCACCGACAATGCACTAGTATGCCAATTTGGCCACATCTCCAACATTTATCACTACTAGATTGCTGAAGTCATTTACCCCTAATCTGTTCCATTGATCCACCATTCTATTTCTTAGTCAGTACTAGATTGTTTTGATGACTTTATAGTACATCTTTCACTTTTTTCCAATAACTACTTTGATATTCTTGACTTTTTTGTTTTTCCTGATGAATTTTGTTATTTTTAGGTCTATAAAATCATTTTTGGTAGTTTGATTTCATATGGCATTGAATAAGTAAATTAATTTAGGTGAGGTTGTCATTTTTATTATATTATCTTGGCCTACCTGTGAGCAGTTAACATTTTTTCAGTTTTTTAGACCTGACTTTACTTGTTTGAAAAGTAGTTTGTAATTGTTTGTAGAATTCTAATAGATGTTCCTTTTTTTTAATTTTTTTTTTTTAATTTTAAACCCTTAGCTTCTGTACATTGGCTCTAGGTGGAAGAGTGGTCAGGATGGGCAATGGGGGTCAAGTGACTTGCCCAGGGCCACAAAGCTGGGAAGTGTCTGAGGTCAGATTTGAACCTAGGACCTCCTGTTTCTAGGCCTGCTTCTCAATTCACTGAGTCATCCAGCTGCCCCCAATAGATGTTTCTTAAAAATCATTATATGCCTATTTCCTCTTCGTCTTTTGAATGTGTGCCACCTTAACATTGAACTCATGGCTGAGCAAAGCTTATCTAACACGGGTGTCTTCTCCGTGAGGCCCTTCACTGCCTTCTTAGCTTCAGCATGGAGCTCAGGAGACATTTTGAACAGTAAAATCACCAGCAGAAAGGCGTGAGAGCCAGAACAAAGGCTGAACATCATGGCCTTGTTGGACATCAGCTGGGCATGGGAATGGCAGACTCTACCTGTGTCCGTGGATGACCATGAAATCCTCAAGGCCTGATTTGGGAGGGCAAACTGTGCTTTACTCCCACCTTCCCACCCCTGCCTCTGCCTCAGGTGCTCAGACTCCCCTTTGCCATCCTCGTTCTTATCTACTCCAGCTGCTCTCTTCCTGTGGTCCTCTCTGTCTCTAACAGCTCCGCTGGATGGGTCCTTGCTGCATCTGGGATAGAACAGACCCATGTATTGGGCATCTGGCGCCCTTCCCAAGCAGTCAGGTGGCTGGTTGCTTTCTGCCATCTCTCCTCTCTCTCTGCCACCCTGCCATGGCTGGCACGTTCTCCTCTTCTTCAGAATGGATGTCTCCAGTTACCAGAGATCTCGAGATCCCTCCTTTTCTCATGCTTCAGCTTTCTTGACTTCTCTGCAGCCCTGTGACATGTTGATCACCCTTTACTCCTCAGTGCTCTCTTCTTTCTGGTTGTATGGGGTGTTCTGGGAGGATTGGCGCTCTGGTGGTCCACCGCGTCTTGGGTCATCACCCATCATCCTTTTGTCTTGCCCTGGACTTCATTGGCTCTAGAAGAGAGTGTGAGCCTGAGGACTTGGTGCAATTCTGCCTCACTTAAGTCCAATTCCTGCCCAAGTCAAGACACCACCCTGTAATGTTACTGGGACAAACAACTACCTCAGCCCCTCTGACTCCTGGATCCTCGAGACACCAAACCTCCCATTCCCCACTCACCCGCCATAGTCAGACTGAAAAGGCTGGAGGAGTCTGTTCTGGCCCACATCCCAATGGGCTCTCCCTATCCCAGCCATCTTAATGGGTTCAGGTACCCTGATGCCTTCTGGCCTTTGTCAGATGGGTTTTCCGTCCTGGCACTGGACAGAACTAACTCTGGGAGTGAGTGTCTGTGCTCCTGACGTTCCCCCAGTTCCCAGGGTCTTGGTGCTGCACCCACTGCTACCTTCCAAGCCCTGTCCTGAGACGCCTAGTGGATAGAGGGGCTGACGCTGGGGTTAGGTTGCTGAAAATGGGGGTAATAATACCAATAGCGCTTGTATGGTTGGTTGTTGTAAAGGGCATTACAAATGGGGAAGTGGCATGTTAATCCAGTTACTGTTCTGTGTCCCAATGACTCTGTCCACCTGAAACTTTTCCTATTCTTGGGGAGTCTCCCCTGGGCCTTGCTGATGGTTCTGTGAGAAAAGCCAGCCCACTTCTCCTTAGTGAGGGTTGTTCAGAAAGGAATTCCATGTGAACTGGAAAGAGCTCCAGGAACTGATGCAGAGTGAAAGGAGCAGAACCAGGAGAACGTTGTACACAGAGTGATACATTGTAGCATGATCAAATGTAACTGACTTTGCTACTAGCAGCAACACAATGACCCAGAACAATCCTGAGAGAAAGATGCTCTCCACATCCAGAGAAAGAACCGTGGGAGCAGAAATGCAGAGGAAAAACATAGGATCATTCATGTGGTTTGATGGGGATATGATTAGGGTTTTGATATTAAAAAATCACTCTATTACAAATATGAATGTTATAGAAACAGGTTTTGAACAATGAAACACGTTTATAATCCAGTGGAATTGCTTGTCAGCTCAGGGAGGGGGGAGAAAAGAGGGGTGGGAAAAATCATGAATCATGTAGCCATGGAAAAAGATTCTAAATAAATAAATTTTTAAAAAAGGGTCAGTCCCCTCTTAGGGAACATGGCTTTCAGTTGGGGTCCTCTGAGGACAGTGCACCTGGCCTCTAGTGACCTGATGTTGATGGCTCCTCCTTCCTCCCTCTCCTGCCTGACAGATCTCTGGTCCCAGTGCAGGCTCATCTGCAGTGAAGTTGGACTAGTGATTCTAGTTGGGGTGGTTTTAATAGTGGGAATTTGAGATCAGGTGAGGGGCAAACCAGCAGGAGGCCTTTCCTGAGGGCCTCAGGTCCCAGGCAGAGCTGGGGATGCTAGATCTAATCAAACTAATGATAGCTCCCCCACAACAGCAGCATCTCTTCCTCCTTGTCCCCCCCCCCCCCCCCGTGTGCCTTGCCCTGGTGACACCCTTCCCACCTGCCTTTGTCCTGCAGACCAACATCCCCTTCCTGCAGAATGTTCTCAACAACCAGCAGTTCCTGGCGGGCACCGTGGATACCCAGTTCATCGATGCAAACCCCGAGCTCTTCCAGATGCGGCCTGTACAGAACCGGGCCCAGAAGCTGCTGCACTACCTGGGTCTGAACCCCCAGAGCCTTCTTACCTCAGCCTCCCTGCCCTCGGCCCTGTCTGCTTCAGGCTGCCACAGTTCAGGCCTCTCTGCTCCCAGCTGAGGCATCCCTCCGTCCATCCTTGGAGGCTGGAACACCTCTGAGAGTGTGACCCGTCAGCCCCGCCCCCCACCCCTTCCTCACTTCCTCCTCAAACGCTGGACCATCTTCCCTCTGGCCTCTTTGGGCTCCCCCTGCTCTCCCCTCACTCTGGGTCTCTTCTCTTTGTTCAGGTCACGTCATGGTAAATGGGCCCCAGACCCCGATCCCTGTCAAGGCCAGCTCCAGCCCCACGGATCCCATCATCCCCCCCGTCCCCATGGGTGAGTCATGGGGCACCGCTGGCACGGCTGGGCTCGGGGAAGAGGGAAGCCCAGGTTGTCCCCGAGGATCCTGACGGCCTGGCCTCTCCCAGGCCCGCCTCCACCTGGTTTCAGAGACATCCTGCTGCGTGAAGGTCCCGAGGGCTTTGCCCGGGCCGTGCGGAACCACAAGGGGCTGCTGCTAATGGACACGACCTTCCGGGATGCCCATCAGTCCTTGCTGGCCACACGAGTGCGGACCTACGACCTCAAGAAGATCGCCCCCTATGTCGCCCACAGCTTCAACGACCTTTTCAGTCTGGAGAACTGGGGGGGTGAGTGTCAGGAGAAGTGGGGGGCCCGGCTGAGGCAGGGCAGTAACCTCGGCCTGGACAGCCCGGCATTCCCCATATGAGGGGAAAATGGTTTTTGGCTTGTCTCACAATGACCGGCCCCTGCCATGTGCCTGGCCGGGGCTGGATGTGGGCCACGACTCTGCCCAGAGAGCTGCTGTGGTCAGGACGGGAAGGCCACAAGAGAAGCCCAGTTAGCCCTTCCCCAGCCAGGAGGCGCAGAGCCAGAGCAGGTTAAGGCCAGCACCGGGCACTGCAGCTCGCCCCAAAGCCCAGGCAGGGGGAGGGTCTTGTGCGGCGCCCCAGAGCCTTCTCCTCCCTCCCCAGGAGCCACGTTTGACGTTGCCATGCGCTTCCTGTACGAGTGTCCGTGGCGGAGGCTGCAGGAGCTCAGAGAGCTCATCCCCAACATCCCCTTCCAGATGCTGCTGCGGGGCGCCAACGCCGTGGGCTACACCAACTACCCCGACAACGTGGTCTTTAAGTGAGCAGCACGTGTGGAGGGGACCCGAGGGCGAAGCCTGGGCTCTGGGGGGCTGCCTGGGGCCCCTCCTTTAGCACCCACATGCTGCTCCGCTTCAGATGGTGCCTTCCTGGGTCAGCCCCCCCCCCGCCCCCCTTCTCTGGAGCAAATGCTCAAACCGGGCCGAGTCCGGCAAGAGCGAGTCAGGGCAGGGGACGGGTAGCCAGGACGGGGCAAAGGGCTAGTCAAGGGGGCCTGGCGGGCCGGGCGTGGGGGCTCCCCTCAACTCCTGCCCTCCCCAGGTTCTGCGAGGTGGCCAAGGAGAACGGGATGGACGTGTTCCGCGTCTTCGATTCCCTCAACTACATGCCCAACCTGCTGCTGGGCATGGAGGCGGCGGGCAGTGCCGGGGGCGTGGTGGAGGCAGCCATCTCCTACACGGGCGACGTGGCCGACCCCACGCGCACCAAGTACTCCCTGCAGTACTACATGGACCTGGCCGAGGAGCTGGTGCGGGCGGGGACGCACATCCTGTGCATCAAGGTGGGGCTGAGTGTGTGTGTGTGTGTGTCCCCCCCATCTCTGCCCCTCCCCCTCCGCCATGCCTGCTGACTTCTCCACCTGCCCTAGGACATGGCGGGCCTTCTGAAGCCGGCCGCTTGCACCCTGCTGGTGGGCGCCCTCCGAGACCGCTTCCCGGAGCTCCCCCTGCACATCCACACCCACGACACGGCCGGCTCCGGGGTGGCCAACATGCTGGCCTGTGCCCAGGCGGGGGCGGACGTGGTGGACGTGGCCGTGGACTCCATGTCGGGGATCACGTCCCAGCCCAGCATGGGGGCCCTCGTGGCCTGCACTCTGGGGACCCCCTTCGACACAGGTAGGGCTCCGGCTGGCTCCCCGGTGAGGTGGGGGCGGGGCCTGGCCAAGGGCGTCCCAGACGAGCCCCGCCCCTCTCGCCTGCTCTCCCAGGGGTGCCTTTGGAGCGGGTGTTTGACTACAGCGAATACTGGGAGGGCGCCCGCGGCCTGTACGCCCCCTTCGACTGCACGGCCACCATGAAGTCCGGGAACTCGGACGTGTACGAGAACGAGATCCCGGGAGGCCAGTACACGAACCTGCACTTCCAGGCCCACAGCATGGGGCTGGGCAACAAGTTCAAAGAAGTCAAGAAGGCCTACGTGGAGGGCAACCAGATGCTGGGGGACCTCATCAAGGTGGGGGGCCGCCACTCCCCACTAGAGCAGAGGGAAGGCCAGAGAAGGATGCCCGGAGGAGGAGACGGGCTGAGGGGGAGAAGGACTGGGCCAGGGTCACAGCTACGATGAGGGAGGGAAGAGGCACGAGGTGGGGGGGGGGTGTGAACCCCACGAGCAGGATTCCCGGCCCAGATGGGGGAAAGGCTGCAGGGGGAGCTCGGAGGGCCCGAGGACCGCGTCAGGCCTGGGTCCCTACACTCAGCCGGGCCTTGCTCCCCCCAGGTGACCCCTTCCTCCAAGATCGTGGGGGACCTGGCCCAGTTCATGGTGCAGAACGGGCTGAGCCGAGCCGAGGTGGAGGCCAAGGCCGAGGAACTGTCCTTCCCGCGCTCGGTGGTGGAGTTCTTGCAGGGCTACATCGGCATACCCTACGGGGGCTTCCCCGAACCCTTTCGATCCAAGGTAGGGGGGGAAAGGGGGGACCGGGAGGGGGCAGGGAGAGAGCCAGGCAGAGGCCGGGGGGCATCACCAGCCCACTGGACTGAGCGGCTCGTGGCCGGGCGGCCTCCTCCCTTCCCAGGTCCTGAAGGACCTGCCCCGGGTCGAGGGGCGGCCGGGCGCTTCCATGACTGCCCTGGACTTGGCGAAGCTGGAGAAGGAGCTGAAGGAGCGCAACGAGGAGATCACCCCCGAGGACGTGCTGTCGGCCGCCATGTACCCCGACGTCTTTCAGCAGTACAAGGACTTCACGGCCACCTTCGGGCCCCTGGAGTGCCTCAACACCCGCCTCTTCCTGCAGGGGCCCAAAGTCGCCGAAGAGTTTGAGGTGAGAGTCCTGGGCTTGGGGGCCGCCCCGGCCCCGGCCCCCCGCCCTGACCCCCTTCTCCCATAGGTAGAGCTGGAACGGGGCAAAACGCTGCACATCAAGGCCCTGGCCCTGGGGGACGTGAACCGGGCCGGCCAGAGGCAGGTGTTCTTCGAGCTCAACGGGCAGGTGCGCTCCCTCCTCGTCAAGGACACCCAGGCCATGAAGGTGAGGCTCCTGGGGGGCTGGGGGGGGCAGGGCCAGGGGGGGGCGGGGTGCTCAGTGGCGCCTCCCCCCCGGCTCTTCCTCTCACCCGTGCAGGAGATGCATTTCCACCCCAAGGCCCTGAAGGACGTCAGGGGCCAGATCGGGGCCCCGATGCCCGGCAAGGTGATCGACATCAAGGTGAAGGTGGGGGACAAGGTGGCCAAGGGGGCGCCGCTGTGCGTGCTGAGCGCCATGAAGATGGAGACCATGGTGACGGCGCCCCTGGAGGGCACCATCGCCAAGGTCCACGTGACTCGCGACATGACTCTGGAGGGCGACGACCTCATCTTGGAGATTGAGTGACCGGCATTCCCTCGTCCCCAGTGCCTTAGCGGTAGAGGCCTGCTCGCCCCCTCCTTCAGGAAAGCGCGGCCGCGGCCCACCTGGAGGCCAGCACCCGGGGCAAGGGCAGGCCGACCCTGGGACCGGCTGCTCCCCAGGAAGGGGTGCGAGAGCCCTCCCTCTCCACCATCTCCTTCCCCCACTGCCCATCGTGTCCTGCCCTCTGCGGGACGTGTTTCTTTGCCAAATCGGCGCCCTCTCTTTGGGGAGAGTGGGGGGTCCAGGCCAGGAAGGTCCGGGGGACACGACCCCCTCATCTCAGCCTTGAAAGACTCAGAAACTCAATAAAGCCAATTGTCATCTCGCTCCCCGGGCCTTCTCCTCTGCGGGTCGTGCAGCCGAAGATCTCCTGGGACACGTGGGCCTGGCCCTGAGGGGGAGCCCCGGGTGGGTAGGGAGCCTCCCGGTTTACAAGGTGAAAGCAAATCTGGAGAAATGACTTGTCGGGGTACAGAGTTGTTTCCAGGGCTTGAAACTCCACAGCCAAGTGGGGCAACAGGAGCAGATCAGGTGCAGGTGGGGAGGGGGCACCGGATTGTAGGGGAAAGTCCCGAAGGGTCCCCTCTGGTTCCCTGGGAGACGGTCAGGCCCGCTGAGGGCTTCTCCGAATTCGAAGGAGGGAGGCGGGGAGCACAGGGGGAGTCACTGCCCCCAGGTGGAAGCCTGCGCCCCAAGGAAGACGGACCAAATGGGCACCTTGGACAGCCTCTAACCAGACCTGCCCAGGGACGAGCATCCGCTCCTCAGGCCTTGGATTGCCCACGTCACAGTCCTAGAGAGGCGGCCCGGCATCTGGCTCCCCTTCTGGGGCTGGACTTGGGAGTCACACAGCAAAGGGGGAGGGTCCTCCCGCCTGGCTCGCCTCCCCCCAGCAGCCCCTACCTCATATCCTGTTTTCAAGCAGTCCAAGCTGCCCTCTTTCTCCTCCTAAGCACTGCAGGCTGGACCGGCACACTGGGGCCCTCACCGTGCAGGAGTCTGAGATTGGAAAGGGGAGGCCCCAGGAGGCCGAGTCTCACCAGGCCCGGCATCTTGGGCAGCTGCGGAAGCCGGCTCCTCTGGCTCCAAGTCCGGCATTGTCCGGAGTGCGCCCAAGGGCCTCAAGAAGTAGGGCCATCTGGACCAGCATCTCAGGGGGGCTCTGCTGCAGTGGGCTGCCTCGCCTTCCCACCCCATGCTTTCAGGCTGCTCCACACGCTGGCCCGAGAAGGTCCCGGGAGCCTGGCTGCTCTGACCGGTTGGTGTCAGCCGGACGCCTTTGCAGGAAACGGGGCTGGGGAACCCCTTGAAGGCCCCTGGAGTCCCAAGGAACAGCCAGACAGGGTCTGGGTCAGGCTCAGGCAGGGTGAAGCTGAGGCCAGGAGGGGCCCTGACCCCCGACCCCCAGTGCGCAGGCTGACCGCTCCCTCCTCACACCCACCACCCACTGAGCCCCATTTCCCAGAGGAAGCAACCCAGGGGGCAGGCTTCGCTCCGGCCAGCTGCCAGAGGCCAGCCCTGACTCAGAGCTACCAAGTTAAAATTCTTTAATATTCGAATATAAAGTCTGATGCAAAAAGACGAAGGTGACAGGATGACGGACAGATGGACGAGAAGGCTGGGGTCTACTCTCTCCCATCCCCCAAGCAGCTTCGAGGAGGCCCAGGAGTGCAGGGGAACAACTGTCCAGAGACGGAGCAGCTTGGGGGGAGGGGCCGAAGGGAGGCCAGGCCCTGCCCCCTCCCAGAATTCCTGAGATCTCAGGGACCCCGGCGCCCCTCCCTCCCCCACATCCCTCTCCTGAGAGTCCACAGGGAGGAGGCAGAGGTCAGGAGCACAGGGGCGGAGCTGAATCCCAGGTTCGGTCCAGGAGCAGGCAGAGGGGGAGGCTGCTGTACAGTTTGGGGTCTGTGAGGGGCTGCAGCAGGAGCATGAAGAGCCCCACGCCCAAGGCATAGCTCAGCAGCAGGGGGCACCTCTGGGGGTGCTCCAGGGCGGCACAGACCGCAGGGAAGCCCATGTAATTGCAGAAAGAATGACAGAGGACGGGTCCAATCAGGTGCCCTGGGGAGGGGGGGAGACAAGGGGTCAGCAGACGCCTCCCAGCCCCCTCCCACCTATCCACTGACCCCAGGTGAAGGCTCTGCCCTTCCCCAAGGCGGCACACACCTGTGCGGACGAAGAGAAAGGCCGTGTACGCCCCAAAGACCGCCGTGTAGGAGAACTGGAATGCTGGAGGGAGAGGCCCCAAGGTCAGGCCGGGCTGGGGCTCCTGGTCAGGGGTCACCCCATCCTGCCCCACCCTCCCATCCTCCGGGCCCCGAGCCCAGCCAGGCCTCACCAGCCGACAAGAAGATGCTCCCTACACTGCCCTGGCGGAAACGGAGCTGTTCAATCACGTGGTGGAAGTGGGCTGGAAAGAGAGGCAAGACTTAGGGACACCCGAGACTGCCCCCTCCCCCTGCCAGGCCCTCCCTCTAGCCCCTTGGGAAGGAAGCTCACCAACACCAAAGAAGAGGGGGCAGGTGAAGATGGCAGGGCCCAGGCCCGTGCAGGGGGCCAGCATGGGCAGCATGCAGGCCCGAAACACCAGCTCTTCGGTCAGAGGAGCGATCACCTGGTTCCGCAGCCATCTCATGTCCGTTAGGCATTGCACCCAGGCCTGGGGGGCTGGTGCAGAGGGAGGGTATGAGCCATGGGCAGAGTGGGCCCCTCCAGAAGCTACCCAGGGGCAGGAGGCAGAAACTTGTCTATCCCCATAATACTCTGTCTCTCCCCCCACCCCCATCCTGATGTCTCTACCTTAGGGACCTTTAAAGAATACATTCAGGGGCAGCTGGGTGGCTCAGTGGATGGAGAGTCAGGCCTAGAGATGGGAGGTCCTGAGTTCAAATCCGACCTCAGATACTTCCTAGCTGTGTGACCCTGGGCAAGTCACTTGGCCCCCATTGCCTACCCTTACCACTCTTCCACTTTAATACCAATACATAAGACAGAAGGTACGGGCAAAAAAATAATATTCAGTTTGTGGGGTTCTTTAAGGGAAGTGGTGCCAGCCTTACTACCCCCATTTCACAGAGAAGAAAACTGAGGTCCAGGCCAATATACTCCCTTGCCAAAGGTTAGATAAGGAGCAACAGGCAGGATCTGAACTCCTATTCCCTCGCAGTCTCAGGTCACAGGGCTCAACTTACCCAGTTCATTGGTCACCCAATACTGCCAGGCTCTAAGGAGCTACAAGACAGGGACAAGGTCCCCAGACTATTCAAGGAGTCTCCCTCACAAAACTGGAGCTCGGAACCCTCAGCAGCACTCACCTGGCCCAGAGAGCCAGGGGCCTGCTCCAGCAGGACTAGAAGCCAGGTCTTCCCACTCCCAGCCCTGCCACCTGGGGATCCCCTAATCCCTTCAGTTCATTCTCCTCCCCCCTCCCCACACACTCACCCAGGGCCCCTTTCAGCCCATTGACCAGGTCCCAGGGATAGTCCATGGAGAGTTGTATCAGGGGACCCAGGAACAGGACCTGAAGGGACAGAGAGGGGAGCTCAGGGAGGGGGGAGGATCTGCCCCCCAGCTCCTCCCTGACCACAGCCAGGAGTCCCCCTAACCTCCAAGACACGCACCATGGTCAGCAGCAGCGGCAGCAAGGCGGCGAGAAAGATGCCCTCCAGCCTGAAGCCCATCAGGGTGAACAGGGGGATGCCTAGCTGAGCCCCAAAAAGAAGGGGGTCAGGCCCCGCCCCCGAAGCAGGTAGGCAGGTTGGTCCAGCCCTTCCCCGGCCTGCCAGGCCTCATGCTCCGCCCTCCACCCTTTCCAGCCCCCGCCCTTCTTCCGGTAGCCCCCGCCCCCAGACCTGGAGGCCTGTGAGCTCCCTCCAAAGCAGCACGCAGAGCGGAGAGAGGCTGGACACTATGAGTACGCTGGTGAATCTCCGCTTGATGACAGCAGGGTGATCCCTAGGGACGGGGAAATAAATGTGCGCGAGGCCCCGAGGCCCGGAGGCCCACCGCCCCGCCCCACCCTACGGCGTCAGTTCCGGCTCTGCCCCGGAAGTCCATGCTAGAGGCCTGACAATACTAGCAGCCGTCCCTTGCTCCGGAAGCCCACAGCCGCAGCCCAGCCCCGCCCAAGTCCCGCCCCCCGCGCTCGCCCGCCCGCTGCCGCACCTGGGCAGGTCGCTCTTCCACACGTAGAGGCTGCCCACATAGGAGCAGGCGAGGCTGAGGCACGAGCACACGGACACCCAGCAGCACAGGCCAGGACCCGCGCCGTTCAGCGCCGCCGACTCGGGCTCCCGCCCCGGCCCCGACACCGACAGCAGCCGCAGCCCACCGCCGCCCAGCGCCGCCATCGCGCTCTCTGCCCGGAGCCGCGGAGTCCGGCGCGGCGCGCACCAATGACGCGCACCCGGCGACTGTTCAGGCGGCTCCGGCAGGCCCCCCGGGACGCGCAGCGTAACGTCGCGACGTCCCACAGAGCCCCGCCCCTGCGCCCCTCGGGTCCCGCCCCCTCCGCGCTCGGGCTCCGCCTTCCCTCTGCTTCGG
>NC_058135.1:290800437-290845786 GCF_016433145.1 Gracilinanus agilis | reverse complement strand
GGGGGAGGGGAGGGGGGAGGGCTCAGCTGCATCCCCCAGGTGACCGCCAGGGTTAGGAGTGTGGAGGAGTGCAGAGTTGGGGTGAGGACCTGCCTGGCACCAGGAAAAACCAGGAGGCAAAGGAGCCAACCTGGGCAAGAGAGAGAGGGTGAGGCAGATGGGCAGGATGGGCAAACACTCGGAGCAGATGGGACCAAGCATCTTCTTCAGATAAGGCAGAAAGGAAAGGGGCCGGGGAGGGTGCTGAGGAATGGACATGAATCAAGGTGAAGGCCACGGCCCAGAGAAAGAGCCACTGGGTGGATTCTGAGCAGGCTTGGAGAGACTTGTGTTCGAGAACCAAAAAGGGATGAATGAAAAGACTGTCGGGCAGTAGTGAGGGCCTGGTTGAAATAACATGAATTTGTGTCTTCCTTCAAGGCTCGGCTGTGGGGCCACCTCTTTCAGGAAGTCTGCCTGATCCTCCCCAATGCTGACCTGTTCAAATGACCTCATATTTAATTCTCTTTGTACAGGTCCATCACCTTGAGGGCAGGGCCTGCTTTGGTGTGTTTGGGGATCCTTGGTGCCAGGCAGAGCCAGCCTTAAGCGCACTTGGCTAAGATGAATCGTCACCACACCAAGACTTGGTAGAGGGACAAGTTTAAGCTGTAACCCAAGAAATGGGGGCAGGGATACTAAGGGGAGCTGGGGGAAGAGGGAGACAGAGACAAAAAGACCCCCAAAGAGGCAGAGACACAGACAGTGAAGAGTGAACCTCCTCTTCTAGGAGCAGGGCCCGGGCCAGGGATCTGGGCCCCAACCCAACACCTTCCTCTTGGCCTGTTCTCTGAGCTATCAGGTAAGGAATTCTACGGATCCAGCCGTGAGATGCCACAGCACATACAGCCACCCCCAACACACCCTGCCTCATATTCTGCCGCCCCTCTACACACGCCCAAACACCCCCACACTGGCCAGGGAAGGACCTGGCACAAGAGCTCAGCTTGGTCCCTTCTCTCCCTCGGGCAGGCCCAGGGTCTGGTCTAGACTGTCCACAGCACTCCCTTCCCTGTGCTTCTGTGCCTTCCATCCCTGTCCCATCTCCTTCCCTGTGGCTCTTAGATCTGCTGTTAGTGGGGAGAATCCCTTTACCAGTGCTGATGGGTGGCCACAGAGTGCCAGGGCTGAGTTCTTCGCACCTTGTATCTTTGCATCCCCAGCTCCTGACTGATTGGGACATGGGGGAGGTCACAAAACTGGCCTGGGGTCACCCAGACAATGGAACTAAGGCTCAGGCCTTTCTGTCCATGAGGTGCGCGCAGTCACCACGCTGCCCGGCCCCAAGGCTGAGGGGCTGGAGGCCGTCAAATGCTTTAAAAAGACCCAACACCCCAAGAGGAGAAGCAGCCTGGAGTTTCATGAGCACACCAAGACCCGTCCTAAGGGCCTGAGAAGGGAGGTGACTGAGCCAAGGTGCTTCTGTGTCCTCATGAGCATCAGAACCTGGGGCTGGAACCTGAGTCTCCCAACTCCCAACCCCGTCCAGGATGATGGCCACACGGCCAAGGCTCACCTGAAGGGTCTGGAGACAAAGTGCCCTGAAGCTGCTGCTGGTGCTGCCAGCCACGATGCTCAGGATGGAGCTCACGGCCACCGGGATGGAGGCCTGCACCTTCTGTTGGGACTAAAGAGGATGGCAAGAGAGAAAAGGAGGTGCCTGGCACCAGCCCGCCAGGCCTGTCTGTTCTGGGGCCTCCCTGAGCCCAGCATATCTTGGGGTACATAAAGGAGCCATCTGGTCAGCACGGAGTGTCATGGGCTCAGACCGGGAACGGACTCCTAGATGGAGACTGCCCAAAGCACTGGGGAACTGGATGAGGAAAGACTCCTGATGTCCAGGGACAGACAGAGTGGGTCAGTGGGGCTCCCCAGAGGGTCTCTGAGCCCTGAAAGGTACCAATTAAGCAAGAGGAGATGGAGGAATTGGGTGAATGGACCAAACTGGTGCTGATGAACAGAAGGAAAGAAGAAAATGAAACAGACACAAGGCATCTCCCTGGGGAGGGGCTGGTGGGGGCGCGCACAGGTACCCACGTGTACAGTGCGTATGGATTGTGTATAATGTGCACGTGTGTGTGCACATACGTGAGTGTTTGGTATGGACATGTGCATGTTCAGATGACCGGGTCCTTGGCTTAAGACTAGGCTCCTTCTCCCAGTGAAATCCAAGGCGGGTGGGGAGGGTAGGAGGCTGGTGTACCTCGGCTCATCTCTCCTGGCCAGTGGTGGCACAGCGACAGGGAGTGGAGCCAGGCCCGCCTCTCCTCCTTACCTTGACCAGGCCACAGTGCTGCCCCAAGGCCTGGTCCACAGCCATGTGGACGGCAGCCCGCACCAGGCTGTGGTTCTGGAGCAGGATGCTGTTGAGCTGGGTCAGAAGCTGAGCCTGCATCCCTAAAGGGAGAGATGGGGTGAGCACTGAGGCCCCAGTCACTTCTTCACAAATGTTTTCAGGCTTTCCACTACCTTTGGTTAATGTCCATCATTTTCCAATGCCCTGTGCCCCCCCCTCCGCCACTAAAGCAGGACAATGAAGTGAGCGAACCCCCACGGACGTGAGGTCTGACACTCTCCACACCATCCCATGCCATGGCGCCTGGATGGATGGGTCCGATCTGGTGGAGCTGGGCTGAATTTACTTGCCTGCAGGCTTGTGCAGATCACGTTGCTGCTTCTGCCCTGTACATTGGGCCTAATCGAGGCCTCGGTGGGCTGTATCTGTGGTTTCTTACAATGCAATGGCAAGCACCCTATGACTTTCACGTGCCCCATTTTGTTCAGCCATTCCCCGACTAGCAGACATCTCCCTTTACTTCTGATCCTTTGGTGGAAAGGGAGGACGTAGCCTTCTGATAGCCTCTCAGGAACACTTTACAATCTTACCAGACTGACCCTCAATGACCCTATGAGGCAGGTGCTATTATTATCCCCATTTTAAAGTAGAGGAAAAAATTAAATGAAACCCCAATGTCTTGTTCAGGGTCCCACTGCTAGTGAATGTCTGAGGCCAAATTTGAACTCAGGTTTTCCTTCCCAGGGCAGCCAAGTAAGTGGTACAGTGAATAAGTGCAAGGCCTAAAGTCACAAAGAGTCATTCATCTTCCTGAATTCAAATATAGCCCAAGCATTTCCTAGCTGTGTGACCCTGGGCATGTCATTTTACCCTGTTTACTTCAGTTTCCTTATCTATAAGATGAGTTGGAGAAAGAAATAGCTCTAGTATTTTTGCCAAGAAAACCCCAAATGGGGTCACAAAGAGTCAGACATGACTGAAATGACTGAACAACAAAACCTATGATGTACCAGGCACTGAGCTAAGCCTTAGAGAAACAAGGAAAGGCAAAAAACAAACAGTCCTTGTTCTCAAGGAGCTCACAGTCTAGGGAGCAAAAAGGTCAAATGGCTATGGACAAACCAGAAATATGCGCAGCGAATTGGAGATAATCAGCAGAGGGAAGCACCAGGATTAAGAAGGACCCAAAAGGCTTCTTGTAGAAAGTGAAATTTTAGTTGGGACTTAAAGAAAGCCAGGGAGGAGTCCAGGAGGCAGAGATGAATAGGCAGCAATTATACCTGAAAAAAAAAATAACAGCAAGATCCCAGAGAATACAATCCGAAATCAAAAAAAAACAAAACACCCCTATATTCACTCCAGAAGTGCACAGATACTGGCCCTAATTCAGAAAGTGTGACTGTAAACAAAAAATATTCCCCCGATAAAAAGCTAGTCTGGTGCCAAGGATAGCCAGAATAGCTAGAAAGAGAGGATAACTTCAAAATATTTACAAGCTAGTGTGATCCTGGGCAAGTGATTTAACTGTGATTGCCTAGCCTTGTCACTTTTCTGTCTTAGAACTGATATTAAAGTCCCCAAACTAATAGAAATAATGAACAACTTCAGCAAAGTCACAGGATACAAAATAAACCCACATAAATATCACCATTTCTATTCACAACCAAAAAAGTCCAACTGCAAGAAATAGAAAAGGAATTTCCATTCCAAATAACTCAGACAATATAAAATACCTGGGAATATACCTAACAAAATAAATACAGTAACTATACAAACACAATTATAAAACACTCTTCACACAAATAAAGTCAGACCTAAATAATTGGAAAAAACATTCATTGCCCATGGATAGGCTGAGCCACTATAGTGAAAACAACAATCCTACCTAAGTTAATTTACCTATTCAGTGCTGTAACAACCTAACATAACAAATTATCCAAAAATTATTTCATAGAACTAGAAAAAATAACAACAAAGTTCATCTGGAAGAACAAAGGGCCAAGAATATTAAGTAAATTAACGAAAAAAATGTGAAGGAAGGAGACCTGGATGTACCAGATCTCAAACTATTCTACAAAGCAATAATCATCAAAACAATCTAGTACTGGATAAGAAATAGAGCACTGGATCAATGGAATAGATTATATAATCAAAATATGGCAGTTAATGTCCATTGCAACTTAGTGATCAGTAAACCCAAAGATCCAAACTTTGGGGGGGAAAACTCACTTTTTGACAAAAATTGCTAGGAAAACTGTAAAGGAGCAAGGCAGAAATTAGACGTGGACCAACATCTCATATTATACACCAGGATAAAGTCAAAATGGATACTTGATCTAGAAATAAAGGGTGGCACAATAAACAAGTTAAGGGAACATGGAAAAGTTTACCTATCAGACTTATGAATAAGGGAAGAATTTATGAACAAACAAGATAAAGAGGACACCAGAAAAAATTAAATGGGTAATTTTTATTACCTTAAATTAAAAAGTCTTTGTATAAACAAAGCTAATGCAACCAACATTAGAAGGGAAATGACAAATTTTGGGGAAAAATTTATAGCACGTATCTCTGGCAAAAGCCTCATTTATCAACTATATAGACAACTAAGAGAAATTGATAAAAAATATCAAGCATATCCCAGTTGAAAAAATGGTCAAAAGTAGTTCTCAAAGGAAGAAATTAAAACTATCCATAGCCATAAGAAAATATGCTCCAAATCACTATTGATTAGAAAAATGCAAATTAAAATAATTCAAAATAAAATAAAAATAATTAAAACAAATTAAAATAATAATATCACCTCACATGTTGGCTAATATGACCAAAAATGAAAATGACAAAAGTTGGAGGGGATGTGGGAAAATTGGGACACTAATACACTGCTGGTGGAACTGTGAATCTGTTACAACCATTCTGGAGAGCAATATGGAAGAATCAAGCTCAAAGGACTACAAAACTATGTATATCCTTTGACCTAGCAATATCACTACTGGATCTATATCCCAAAGAGATTGGAAAAGAACCTATTTGTATCAAATATCAAACATATCAAAAATATCAAAATATTTTTAGCAGCTCTTTCCGTAATGGCAAAGAATTGGAAACTGAGGGGGTTGTTCATCACGTGGAGAATGGATGAACAAGTTGTAGTATATGGTTGTAATGGAATACTATTGTGCTATAAGGAATGATGAACAGGACGAGTTCAGAAAAAATCTGAAAAAACTTATATGAACTGATGTGAAGTGAGTAGAACCAGGAGAACATTGTACAAAATAACAGCAATATTTTGTGATGATCAACTATGAATGACTTATTTTTCTCATCAATACAATGGGCCAAGTCAACTCCAAAGGGCTCATGTTAAAAAATGTTATCCACTCCCAGAGAAAGAACTGATGGAGTCTAAATGCAGATGAAAGCATACTATTTTTCACGTTATTTTCTTCATGTTTTTTTTTAAAGTGTCTTTTTCTACAACATGACTAATATGGAAATATAATTTGAATAACTGCACATGTGTAATCTATTTCAAATTGCTTACTATCTCAGGAAATGGGAGAAAAGGGAGAGTATCTCAAAATTTTAGAAGACAAATGTTAAAAATTATTTTTGCATGTAATTGGTAAAGAATAAAATATTATTGGAAAAAGAACATGAATATTAAACATATATGCCCCAAATAGCACAGAATCTAAGTTCTTAAAGGAAAAGTTAAGTGAATTACAGTGAGAAATAAATAGTAAAACTATCATAGTGAGAACAACTATTATAATTTTACCCCTCTTGGACCTAGATAAATCTAACCAAAAATTAAGCAAGGGGGAAATGAAATAACAAAATAGATATGATATACCTTTAGAGAATGCTGAATGGGAATAGAAAAGAGTATATCTATTTCTCAGCTATGCATGGCTCCTTCACAGAAACTGACCATGTATTAGAGTATAAGAAATCTTACAAATGCAAAGAAGTAAATCTCTCTTTTATTGACTGCAATGAAATAAAAATCACATTTAATTAAGGGCCTTTTAAGCAAATATTAGAAATTAACTAGAAATGAAGTAACAATCCTAAAAAAATGGGTGGACCAAAGAACAAATTATAGAAAGAATAATTTCATCAGGTATTATGAGAATCATTAAGCAACATACTAAAACTTGCGTGACATAGCCAAAGCAGTCCTTGTGAAGAAGAAAATGTCTAAACTTTTTTCAAAAAAAGCAGATCAATGAACTAGGCATGCAGCAACTAAAAAAAAACAACCTAGAAAAATCCACAAATTAAAAATTCCTAACAAAACACCAAAATAGAAATCCTGAAAACCAAAGCAGGTAAACAAAATCTAAAGTTAAAAAAATTATGAACAATTAAATAAAACTAGCAGCTGTTTTTTAAAGCAAAACAATAAAATAAACATTAATTTGACTTTTTCAAAACAAAAAAATCAAATTAACAGTATTAAAAATAAAAAAAATGAATTCACAACCCCTGAAGAAGAAATAGTAGCAGTTATTAGAAGACCTTTCACTCAACTACAGGCCAATAAAATTAATGATCTAAATGAACTAGATGAATACTTACAAACCTATGTTAGAAAAAGAAATTGAACAAGCTATAAATGAACTCTCAAAGGAAAAAACCAGAAGTAGTCAGATTTACAAATTCTCATTTGTTGTTGGGGTCAGTCAATTGTGTCAAACTCTTCATGACCTTGTAGACAATGGCATGCCAATGCTGTCCTTGGGGGATTTCTTGGCCAAGATACTAAACAGATTCTACCAAACATTTAAAGAATAACTAATTCTGAAACTATAGAAACTGTTTGGGGAAAAAAAAAAGTAAACAAGGAGCCCTACCAAATTCCTTCTCTGACACAATCTTAAAATTTTTATTTAAAATTTTTATTTCCATGTCCTAAATTTCTCCTTCCCTCCAGTCCTTCCTCCACCCATTGAGAAGTTAAGAAATACGATACCCATTATACATATTAAGTAATGCAAAACAAACTTCCATATTATCTTATGAAGGAAAATAAAAGGAAGAAAAATAAGGAAACTGAAAGAAAATAACCATTCTCATCATTTCTCTCTCTGGATGTAGCTACTCTTTTTCTTTTTCTTTTTTTTTTTAAGCCCTCACCTTCAGTCTTAGAATCAATACTGTGTATTGGTTCCAAGGCAGAAGAGTGGTCAGGGTGGGCAATGGGGGTGAAGTGACTTGCCCAGGGTCACACAGCTGGGAAGTGTCTGAGGCCACATTCGAACCCAGGACCTCCCATCTCTAGGCCTGGCTCTAAATCCACTGAGCCACCTAGCTGCCCAGCTACCCTTTTTCATCATGAGTCCTTTGGAATTATTGTAGATCATGGTCCTGAATAGCTAAGTCCTTCACAGTTGATTATAATACTGCTGTTACTGTGTACAATATTCTATTTCTGCTCATTCCATTTTGCATTACCTCATTTAAGTTTTCCTAAAACCACCCCCTTCATCATTTCTTACAACACAATAGTTTTCCATCATAATCATATATCACAGCTTATTCTGTTATTCCCCCAATGACAGGCATCCCCCTCAGTTTCCAAATCTTTACTACCATTAAAAGAACTACTGTAAATATTTTTGTATACGTGGATCCTTTTCCTTTTCCTTTTATCTTTTTTGGAATACAGTTTTATAGCCCACAAATATAGTCTTTTTTTAAAAAATTACACATGGGAAAATTTTCAACAATTGTTTTCTGACATTTTCCAGTCCTAATTCTCTCCTTCTTCCTCTCCCCACTCCCAGGATGGTAAATAATATGATATAGGTTATACCAGTGTTGTCATGCACTACACAAATATAGTCTTATTATCTAAACAGTGATGGGCAAACTACAGCCCCAGGGTCAGATGCGGCCCCCTGGTTCTATCTGGCTGTGAGACATTATTCCTAATCTGACGAATACAGTGAATAGGATACAGTACAATGAAACTTCGAAAGAGCTGCCTTAGAAACAGACTGACAGGTGAGCATTTCCTTTCCTTTGGCCCCCTCTTTAAAAAGTTTGCCCATCACTGATCTAAACCAAGGAGAGTCTTTTTAAATAAAATATTAGCAAGGAGACTAAAGCAATATATCACAAAATTCATATAACATGAGTAGTATTTGTAATCATTTGTATCAGGAATTCAGGGCTGGTTCAATATTGGGAAAAATTATGAATATAATTGACCACATTAATAACAAAACCCCTAACAAAATCATGTAATTATTTCAATAGATGCAGAAAAAGGTTTTGACAAAATACAAATTCCTGTTAAAAACTTCAGGAAGCATAGAAATCAATGAAGCTTTTAAAAAAATAAGTAGTATCTATCTAAAACCAAGAGTATGCATTACATGTAAGGGAGGTAAGTTAGAAGCTTTTCCAATAAGATCAGGGGCAAAGCAAGAATGTCCATTATCCCCATTCAATATTACACTAGCAATAAAAAGAAAAAGAAATTGAAGGGATAAGGAAACAAAACTATTACTTCTTTTCAGAAAATATGATAGTATCCTTTGAGAATCTCAGAGCATCAACAAAAAGCCTAATCTAAATAATTAACAATTTCCGTAAAGATGCAGGATATCAAATAAGCCAACACAAAGCATCAGCATTTCTGTATATTAGCAACAAGGAAGAGATACAGAAATTCTATTTAAAATGGTTACAGATAGGAGTAGCTGTGGATGGAGAGAGCTCAGTAGTTAGAGAGAGGCCTAGAAACAGGAGGTCTTCGGTTCAAATATGGTCTCAGTCATGTCCTAGCTGTGTAGCTTTGGGAAAGTCACTTAACCCCAATTGCTTAGCCTTTACGCCTTTTTCTGCCTTGGGTATTTGGGTTTTTTTTTTAATAATAATTTTTAAAAATAGCTACAGACTGTATAAAATACCTTCCAAGACACAGGAACTATGAATACAATTATAAAACACTCCATACAGATAAAGGCAAATCTAAATAATTGAGGTTGAGCCAACATCATAAAAATGATAATACAACCAAATCAATTTACTTATTCAATGCCACACTAATTAAATAGGCAGCTAATAGAGCACCAGGCCTGGAGTCAGATAGACTCATCTTCCTAAATAAATCTAGCCTCAGACATTTACTAGCTGGGTGATCCTGGGCAAGTCAGTTAACCCTGTTTGCCTCAATTTCCTCATCTGGAAAATGAGCTGAGAAGGAAATGGCAAACTACTCCAGGATCTTTGCCAAGAAGACCCAAATGGAGTAACAAAAAAAGTTAGGTACAACTGAAACAACTTAACAACAACAACTAATTAGTCAACTACAATATCATAATATATTAAAAATATCAATTACTTTAGAGAACTAAAAAAAATTACAAAATTCTTCTGGAGGAACAAAAGTTGGAATATGAAGGGAAACAATTTAAAAAGTGAAAAGGGGGTCCAGCAATATCAGATATCAAACTATGCTACAAAGCATGAAAATAATTTGATTTTGGATAACGAAATAGAGGTTCATCAGTGAAACAGATTAGATATACAATACATAGATGCAAATGAATCCAGTATCCTAGTGATTGATAAGAGCAAAAATCTCAGCTATTGGGAGAAGTCACTATTCAATAAAAACTGAGCGAAAAACCAGAAAGTAGTCTGCTATAAGTCTAGGTAGAAACCAGTATCTTGCCAAGATAAGTTCAATAGGGTCTGTGATTTAGACACAGAGCAGTGACATTATAAGCACATTGGGGAAGCCTGGAAGAAATTCCCTGTCAGATCTATGGAGAGGGAAAGAATCCATGACCAAAAAGGAGACAGCAAGGGGGCAAAATGGACAATTTCATTTACATAAAAATATAAGTTTTTGCATAAATATAATCAATACAGGTAAAATTAGAAGAGAAATGGAAATGGGGGGAATCTTTCTAGCAAGTTACTTTGATGATGAACTCATTTCTAAGATATGTAGGGAACTGAGTTAAATTTATAAGAATAAGAGCCATTCCCTCAACTGATGAAGTCGAGGGAGATGAATAGGTAATTTTCAGAGGAAGAAATCCAAGCTGTCACTAGCCATATGAAAAATGCTCTAAATCACTAGTAATTGGAGAAATACAAATTCAAACAACTCGGAGATGCCACCTCATAGCCATCAGGTTGGTCAAACTGACAAAAAGAGAAAGTGACCAAGGCCAGAGAAGCCGAGGAAACGCGAGTACTTGAAGCTGTGAACTCTACTAAGGTAGCAGAAAGCAGTTTGGAATTGTGCCTGCAAAGCTATTAAACTGTACCTGCCCTTTGACCCAGAAATACTGCTACAAGGTCTATTCACCAAAGAAAGCTCTAATTGTAGCCAGATGTACAAAAAATATGTGTAAGTATCTCTTTCTGTGACGCCGAAGAATAGAAAACTGAAGGAATGTCTATCCACTGGGGAACGGCTGAACCAGTGTTGGTATGTGAATCGTAATGATGAACTAGAGAATGCTGTGAAAAATGATAAGAGCACCCGGGAAGACCTATGTGAACTGATGAAAAGTGAACTGAATAGAACTAGGGGCAGCCAGGTGGCTCGAGGGACAAAGAATCAGGCCTGGAGATGGGGGGGGGGGGGGCTGGGATCAAATGTGGTCTCAGACACTTCTTAGCTGTGTGACCTGGGCGTGACACTTCACTCCGACTGCCTAGCCTTTACTATTCTTCTGCCTTGGAACTGAGACTTAGTATTCTTTGTATTCCTGGCAGTTGAATATTCTGAAGCAGAAGGAGAGCATTAAAAAAAAAGAGAGAGATGAGCAGAAGCAGGAGAACATGCTCTACTATAATAGCAATACTGTAAAGATAATCAAACTCTGAAAGGGAGAAGCAGGGAAAGTATTTCCATAGTGCCTACTATGTGCCACACAGTGTATACTTCACAAATATGATCTCATTTAACCCTCACAACAACAGTGCAGAGTAGGTACTGTTATTATCTAACTTTAAAGTTAAGAAAATTGAGGCAAACAGAGGTTAAGTGACTTGTTCAAGGACATACAGCTAATAAGTGTCTGAGACTAGATTTGAACTCGGGTCTTCCTGACTTGAGGGCCAGAGCTCTTTCAAAATGTTTGAAATATTTAGTTAATTCCAATCAACATAATGAATAATCCACAATTCCAAAGGGCTCCGGATGAAAAGAGCTAATGGATTCAGAATACAGATTGAAATCTATTTTCTTCTCTTCTCCTCCTTCCTCCTTTTTTTTTTTTTTTTTGGACAGGGCAAATGTGGACATTTGTTTTGCATGTCTATACATATTTATAATGAGTTCTGTTTTTCTTGCCTTCCCAGTGGGTGGAAGAGGGGGAGGCAGGAGGGAGAGAATTTAGAACAGAAAATAAAACCAATTTTTTACAAAAGTCACAGGGATGCTGAGCTGGGGTGGGGGTAGGGAGGGTGCAGAACAAGGCAATGAGGGAGGGCAAGAATAGCCAGAGAGCAGTGTAATGGGTTCCGATTTTACCAGTCAGCAGCCCAGAGCACCAGGGCAGAGGCTAGAGAGGCAAGATGTGGAGGCTGCAATCATTCTTTGTGGCCCAGGGCCTGGCACCCAGGGACTTCTGGATGAATGCTTGCTGATGATTAACGGACAGCCTAGGTTGGGAGCCCATTCCTCCCAATTTGGGGGCTCTGAGAGCTCTGACACTTCCTGAAATGCCAAGAAGAGTCATATCTTAACAAAGACGGCTGGTGATTGCCAGTGTTGGCACTGACTTGGGCTGGACTGCCATTGCGCTATACCCGCTTCTCTTAGACATATGACCTCTCACATTTGTCCAATGTATAAAGGCCACTTGGGCCCTGGCCTCAGTCAGGCTACCCACCACAGGCCACACCAGGGAAGGGCTCTTAGGCTGACCAATGCCTCCATCTCTCCTGAACATACTATAGCTGCACGTCCTTGATGTGGAATTCTAAAACCTGTCCTAAGTGAGGAGCGTGGCACTCTTTCCAGGCAAAGGTCCAAACTGGCTGTCTGATAATCCTTTGACAAAGCCTTCACCCCGGCCCAGGCCAGACAGCATCTCTCTCCCAAGGGCAGTAATCCTGGGGGCCCAAACTGAAGAGACAACAGACACACCCAGTGTGGTAGCCCCATTGCGGCGGCAGGGGAAACATACTTGTTGATTTCTGGATCTCTGACTTCATCAGAGTGGATCCTCCCTCCACCAACATGGATCTCAAATCTCTCTAAAACTCAACAGATCTCTCAGAGTTGCCGTGGCCCAAAAATTCACCGCCCTGCCACCAATCTGATGGTGAACCTCTGTGAACTTGGCAAAACTGGTCTTCAGCCAACAGGCCAGATCTGTCACAAACTTACTTGTACTTTGTAGCTCATTATATGAGCAAAGACTTCAAGTCAGAAGAAACTGGACAGGGCAATGACCTCACCTCCCTTATTTTACTGATGAGGAAATAGAGCTAGTTAACTTCCCCAGAGTCACTCCGGTAATACATGTCTAAGGCAGGATTTGACTCCAGGTCTTTGTGTCAACAAGCATTTATGAAGCCTTTGCTCTGTGCAAGACACTGGGCTAAGTGTCGGGGATTCAAAGAAAAGCACAAAACAGCCTCTGCTTTCAATAAGCTCCTAGTCTAATGGGGCGGGGTCAGGAGAGACAACCCCCAATCAGCTATGCATAGGTCAGACTCTTGGATATCATAACGTCACAAATCAGATATCAGGACTATATGAAGGGAGTCTTGGAAGGAGGACTACTCTGGAACTCTAGATGCTCCACACCTCGGCTGCCCCACAACAGGACCTACCCTTAGAGGACCCAGAAGCAGTCTGATATTGGCTTTGGAGGCACTGGTGACCCATGCTAGATGCTAGATACCTAGACTTGGGATTTCAGTATTTTGTCAAAGATGATTTTTTTTTAACTCTTTCTGTCTTAGAAGGGCTAGGCAATGGGCGTTAAGTGACTTTCCCAGGGTCACACAGCTTGGAAGTGTCTAAAGCTAGATTTCGACCCAGAACCTACCACCTCCAGGCCTGGTCCTCTATCCACTGAGCCACCCAGCTGCCTCTGTCAAAGATGATTCTTTTTCAAAATGCTAGAGAAAAGTTCACCTAACTTACATAGTAATGTTAGCCATGCTGCAAAAGATCCATGCCTCGAATAAATCAGAGATCAGAATCCTTACAAGAGTTCACTGTTTGCTAAAGGCTTTGTTATTACCCGACCATCCTGATCTCCTCCACCTACCCCAGGCCTCCATCAGCTGAGCAGGAAATCCATTGGGGAAATCCACAAAGAGAAAGAGCAGCAGAGCTTCTTCCTCCGTGCCTGAGTCCTGGGGCTGGCTCTGCTCAGGGGACTCTATCCGGTAACTCACATCTGGAAGCAGGCAAGAGCCTAAAGGATAAGATATTTTGTGACTTTCTGAGATAAGCAAAGGTTTCAAATATTCCAGGGCTAAAACGCCTGCCCAGGCAATAAAGCTGAAGATGACCAAGACCCAAAAGAGGGAGTTCTATTCATGAGGCAAGTCATGCCTCTTTTCTAGTTTCAGCATCTAGAAGATAAAGTCTATAACCTCTATCTGGTGGAAGCCACACAGAACAACAAATGGCCTGGAACACTAGGAAGGCATAATGCCCCCAAGAATGCAGCCTTACAGGCGTAAAATTCCGAATCCCTTAGATCCATACAGATTCCATACATAAGGCCCAGATCCTCAAAAAAACCTTTGCCATTATAGTTTATTTCCTAAGGTCTGAATAAGTGCCAGGCTCCCTACTAGACCGTTCAGATTGGAAAAGGGGAAAACTTGGAAAGTTGGAGAACAGAAATTAAAGGAGAAAAGAAGAAAGGCCCCTGAGATTTGCCTAGCTGGCCTCTGCCATCAGACTTTTCTGGAATGCCATTACTTTGAGATGCAGAGAACCATCCACCTCTCTTAGGAGGCCTGGTGTTTATGATAGAAGCACCATCCACCAATCACAAAACACATGAACATTATTCTCTAGAATCTTCATTTCATTCTGAAACGAGAAAAAATACAGAAAAATGATCCCCTTCTGAGTATTCTTTCTCCATCTAGGACTATGCCTGTCACTTTTTTTAAACCTTTACCTTCTATCTTATAATACTGTGTATTGGCTCCAAGGCAGAAGAGTAGTATGGGTCACACAGCTAGGAAGTGTCTGAGGCCAAATTTGAACCCAGAACTTCCTATCTCTGGACCTGTCTCTCAATCCACTGAGTCACCTAGCTGCCCCCATATGCCTGTCACTTTTGAATACTGCCTTCCCTTCCCCAGGAAAGGCAACTAATGCTCTGAGGCTTCTTTCTCCCACTGGTCACCATGATCTGCCAAAGCCAGCTGTTCCAGCTCCCTCAGGGACTGCAGTCATTTAGAATTTATATAATGTTGAAGCTAAGAGCCCTGAAGTCTCCTTGGCCCAGCTGATTCATGTCCATATTTATACTCCTATTCCTTGGTGCATTTGATAGTCTGGTCAAACCTACAGATCTGAATTTGGTGCACATACCTGAATAGGAAGGATTGATTATCCAAACGCCAGTATCGGTAAAACCATCAGCATGCTATCTTGTATCTAATAGGTTTGGCTTTGTAAGCTCCTTTCACATATGATGCCTTCTTTTGAGGCTTGGGGCTAGAGCCTGGTTAATATGGCACCACTACTCACAGAGAGTCAGAGCTTACAGCGAACTCAGAGGCCTCTGGACCAACTCAAACGTGGCCAAGAATATTTCCTCCAACTTCACTGACATGAGGCCCTCCAGGCTCTACCTGAAAGATGGGAGGAGTGAGGGGAAGCCCACTACTGCCCAGGGCAACCCTACTCAATTTTTCCTGACCTCCAGCCAAACCTGCTTCTCTTTAACTTCACCACTGCTCCTGGGCCCACACCAGGAGGCCAAGAAGCACAAGGCTGATCCCTCTCTACTTAATGGCCCCTCAGGTTCTTGAAGACAGTGATCATGTTATTCAACTGAATGTCTACAATCCCAAAACCAATCCTCATAAGGCCATGAGTTCCCTGGATTCTCCAGAGCTGGAGATTAGAGCAGATGTAAGGATGCTCTCTCAGCAAGCCCTGAAAGACGAAGGCCCACAGCCACCGAAGAGGATGGTGGATTGATGCCATGTTAGTGCCACATTAATTAGAATTCTATATCAAATGGCTCCACCATTTGCTTCAAGTGGATGGCCTGAACCAGTCCTCTATCCAACATGCCAAAAGTATTGGGCTCTACTTTTGTCCACACCTGCCTTCTATAATTCCTCCCTCCTTTCTTACCTTTTCTGGTTGTTGTTTTTTTTTCATTTCTGTAAAAAGAGAGGGAGCTGTACCTTCCTCCAAATTGATATTCAAGTTGGGTACTGCATGCAAGTGATATTTCTTCCAGTCCAAAAGGTAGGAATTATTGTCGAAGACAGTTAACAGATTCTTCTGATTTGGAAATGTTAGAGGCAGACCTGAAGGTCCATATAGAAATACATATGGTGGCTAAAGAAAAATACCAAGTTTTTGTTCCTAAATCCTCAGTATGAAGTGGGCTATAACAAAAATAGAAACACCCTGCCAACAGATTGTATGTGAATATAAGACTTAACCTCTTTGGGCCTCAGTTTCCCCATCTAAAAATAAGCATTAATTCTGATGTCCCTTTCAGCTGACAGTCTTTGTTCTGGACTTCCCTCTAGTGCTGACATTCTGTGGTTCTATAACTCTAGGTAAAGTGGTTTCACTCAGCACTAGGCCTTTCTCCAACTACTGGGAAGCTGCAGCCTCCCAAATACCCTCAGGACTTTGTTTGGGGCTTAGAGTGAGCTAAGTCACTGAGACCCTGACATCTCCTCTAGGGGATGGGAAGAAGGACTAAAAGGATTATGAATCTTCTCTTATCAGTCTCTCATATTTTCTAAGAATGAACTTAGAGAAAGATGTTTCCTTTGAGGGTTATCATGCTTGGCCACCAGTCAGTGATAAAAATGAAAACGTAGGCCAGGTTAGCGGGAGGTAGTTGTTAGAGACGAGGGCACTTTCCCTCATCCCAGGAGAAAAGGCCATTGGACTTAGTCATGAAAACTGCAAACAACCTCGGGGACAGGCAATTCAGTGACAGTGACCTCTCATTACAAAGCCACATCTGTAAAAGTGATTCAGGGTAGTAAAAAGACCTAAGGATGGGAAGGTCTCAATGAGAGAGAGAGCAAGGCAGTAAAGGAAAATGTGGGGATCCCATCTCTTCTATACTGGCATATCTGTGGAAAACGATAGACACGGGGAGTGGTGTTTCCTTGAGAAGTCTAGCCTGGAAAGGCTAAAAAACCTGTCTAAATTGTGCTACCAAGGCCATTAAAACAGTGACCTGCCCTCATGGTCCAAAGATCCATCATCCCACTGGTGTGGATGTTCACAAACTTGGGCCATTAGCCCTTTGTGACATGGAAGAAGCTACTTGAGATTGCAATGGATACACGATTCTCTCAGGATTCTGTGGGCAAACTTGTAGTAGACAAGTAAACCTCATCCTTGGACAAAAGACCATACTCAAAGCTTTCCTACTTGGTGGGACCCCACAAAGCTTGTACTCTGGCAACTTGGCTTTTGAAAACCATGAATCCCCTCCATATAACAAGACCCGGGAATACTTCTTTCTGTGAAGGGTCACACAGCTAGGAAGTGTCTGATGTCAGATTTGAATCCAGGATGTCCCATCTCCAAGTCTGGCTCTCAATTCACTTAACCACTTGTATGCCCCTCAATGACTTCTTTTTTTTTTTTAAAAACCCTTAACTTCTATGTATTGGCTCCAAGGCAGAAGAGTGGTAAGTAAGGGTGGGCAATGGGGGTCAAGTGACTTGCCCAGGGTCACACAGCTGGGAAGTGTCTTGAGGCTGGTTTTGAACCTAGGACCTCCTGTCTCTAGGCCTGCTCAGTGACTTCTAAAAGAACCTAGTGACCCAGAAATTCTGAGAAGTATTAGTTTTTTGTACCTTGAGACACAGGCTAGTCTAGACTCCCAAGATTTCTAAACAGCTCTCTGAGTGATGTGGTTCGAGTCTGAGCACAGAGGGAGTAAACAGCCCAATACCAGAAAGCATACCTGCCCCACCACACCAACCTGTTTCCCAAGAGCTGGGAGAAAGGCCATGCATTTTCCAAGAACAAAGATGCTCTCTTTCCAGGTTCTGCTTCCAGCCCAGACCTCTCTACTCAAGTAGCCAGCCTTCTTCTGGGTAATAGTACCTGCCTACTTCATAAACTTTCACAAAAGAATGACAAATGTATGCCTCACCCAGCTGGCACTTAAAGTCCACCACTCCCACTTTAACCAGCGTAAAATACACCTGCCAAAGACTTTCTCTTAAGACAGCTGACAGTTGAAGGGGCACATTAGCCCCATGAGCTTGTGTATCCTCTAAGTCCTAGCTGGGCAAAAGCCTCCTGACCCCTCTGGAAATCCCCTCAGTGCCTGGGACATTACTGGCTGCCTAGCTGAACTGAGTAACACGGCAAACATGTGTCTTGTAAGACAGAAGCTGATAACCTTAGTCCTCATGCTCCTCAAAGACACTCATCCAAAGACCCTTTGAATAGATTCTTCCTGGAGCTCAGTCTCAGGGAAAATGGTTAAAGAGAGAGAAGAGGCTTTCTTCTGTATGACAATGTAAGACTACTTTGTAACTCAAAGTGTTTCCCTTTTGCCTTCTCCATTTGGAAATGTGGAGGAACCGCCTTCATAGCCAAATATAGCCAGCTCCTCCCCACTGCTTTGGAGCATTTACTCCCCAGGCTTCCCTAACTATCTAGTGTCTGTTCCCATTTTATCTTAGCTGTCCTATTTTACGTTCATTTTTAATTCTGTAAGCTTCCTCAGGTACTGAAACCCTCCCTGAAGACCTTGACCTCTTCTCTCCTCTTGTTTCTGGCATCCCTTTACAGGATGGCCCAAGTTGGCACTCAGATGGCCCAAGAACCCTGAAAAGGAAGCATTCTCCCAAGGTTCATCCCTTCCTAATCTGCCTCTGAGGACCCCAGTGGCTGCTGGGCAATAGCAGCAGTTGGCCATGCCCTTCTTCTGTAAGCCAACCTTCAGGAGATCCATGCAGATGGCGGCCTGCTTCTTGCTTGTCTACTGCTCAGGATCCTGTTCTAGCCCTGGGCCCTGGACTATGACCACAGGCTGTCAGTCAGTCTCTCTTGTCCTGCTGTTCACCTAATCCAGGCCACAGAGAACAAGAATCTTTTTTTCTAAACCGACAGTATAATTTTAACATCATTTTCTTGCTCTGAAATCTACTGGGCCAGCCAGTTGCCTTCTAAATCAAATCAAAATTCCTCCTGCATGCTTTTTAAAATGTTCCTCCCTTTCCCTCCCAGGTGCCCTCATTCTCTGTTACACCCTGGTTCGTATTCTCTGCTTCATTTGGGCAAACCTGCCTGCCAGGGATGATGGAACTCTCTAAATTATACCATGGAGAAAGCTGATTGTTAAATATTCAGTATGAGAATGTATACTTCAGAAGTACAAATCGGGCTAGACTGACTGTCTAGATTTAAGTGACAGAGACAATATCAGTAATACATATTAAGGGGCTTAGTGGATAGAGATCCAGGCCTAGAGACAGGAGGTCCTTGGTCTCAGAATACTTCCTAGGTGTGTGACCCTGGGCAAGTCACTTAACCCCCACTGCCTAGCCCTTACTATTCTGCCTTGGAGCCAATACACAGTACTGATTTTAAGACAGAGGGTAAGGGTTTTTTAAAAAAAGTAACGCATGTTAAACTAAATAATAGATGCATTTGGGGGAGCTGGTTATTAAGCATTTAGTGGTATATCACTAGCTTCACCCCAGGTGGGATTGGCTCACTTCTTTTCTCAGAGCCTTTGCATACACAAGCTCATACAATTACTTAATGTGAGAACTGGAATGAACCCTGGAAAAATCAAGTCCAACCCTCTTACTGTAATAAAATTAATAACTTGCATTAATACTTTAGGATTTGCAAAGCACACCAATGACTCCTAATAACCATGTGAGGAATGCCCTGCATGTATTATTCCTATTTTAAAGATTGGGAAACTGAGCCTCCAGAAGAGCTTGCCTCCTCTATGACCTCGCGGTTCCTCATGGCTGGCAACCTTGCTTTAACTTTCTACCCAAGAAAAAGCTGTTTGTGAAGATATTCTCAAAACCTTAAATAGAAGTCCTTCCCTGAAAACATCAGTGGGGGAAATTCAGGGCACCCAAGTAGCTTACCCCACCTCTGTGGTGTGGCGCCTACCCTTAGCCTTCTCTCTCACAGCACATGCTTCTGATTCAGAGAAGAGCTCAGGTAAAATCTCTATAAATGGGAAATATTTACATTGCTTTAAAAATGGCTGGAAAAAACCAAATGTTTCAACTAAAAGATAAAGCGCTCCTTTGACTGCCCACACTGAGCCTTTGGCTTCATGAGCGGAGTGGAGCTACTTCATGCGTCTGGACTGGCCCTGCCCTGGGGATGACTGAGGCTGCTTTGGGATGTGTCTTCTGGCTCACTAAACCTCTGGCTAAGAAACCAGTTTTCCCACTTGTTTCAAAAGGAGCCCAAGGAGCTACTACCCAAGAAGCATTAGTCATGCACCGACTCCCCAGCAGCCGGGGGCCATACAGTGGGGTTCAAGCTGCCTTTGGCCAGCCTTACTTAGGCCTGCCCACAGAGCGCTGATCCTAAAGAAGAAACCTCTGCCTTCTGCTTCCATGGCTACTGCCATGGGCGTTCATGAGATGCTAACCCTTTCGGCCCACACTTAAAGTATGTATAAATGGGAGGACTTTTCCCTGTGTCCCAGAAGTGTGGGGGACATGAAAAAAAAAGTTTTTGAAATTATTTCTATATGGTCTTAGGGGAAGGTTGGAGAGCTCCAAGGGAGATGTCCTACTCTTCCAGTCCTACTACTGAGGCCTGTGTTCTTTATCCCAGTGCACACACAGAGGAAGGATTACACCAGAATCAGCCCCGGGTCTTTGGGTTGTGTAAATGTCGAAACTGCAGGTGCATATGTTGGCTGCATTCTTCAGGCCTGTGAGGACCGAGTGTCAAAGACAGTTTGGTCTCAGTGTCATTAAAAGGATATGAAGGCTGTGGAGAGCCTGCTGGTTTGGTTGAGATAAAGCTGGTGGCCACAGGGACACAAAGCAGCTGCTGGAGTGAGGGTCAGCTCCCCAGGTAAGCCCACATAGGCTTCTTCATCAGGAACGAAGAGGGCAACAGGACGCCCCAGCACAGGGTGGATTCTGCTACAGACTTGCTTGACCCCAGGAGATCCTGGCCTAGTGACACAGAAGACAGGAAAGGCAAGTTGTAGGGCCTCTCCCCCTACAGAAATGGCTAAAAGAGACCAGTTCTGTTTGTGAAACCCCCTTGAACCACTTGGATACACACACACTCACTCACACTTACATACTCACATAGACTCACACATCCACATACAAGCATACACACACACTCATATATACTCACAAGGACACATACATATACATATACTTACACAAGTGTGTGAACATATGCATACACACACACACACACACACACACACACACACACACTCTACTTTCTCTGCTCATAGTTGGCTTTCAGGACTAGGTTCCACCTGGGATGCCATCACAACTATCACAGTGGGGCAATACCAATCCATACTTAAACAGGTTTCTTGGGTGGTAAAGGCTGCACTGGGCAGCCTCCCACCTCTGAGTTCCTGTGACCCCAGCCCCTATTTCTGCCTGTACAATCAGCAGGCTTCCTTTACAAAGGAAAACTCTCTTGCCAGCTTCATGATTTCAAGGAGAAGCAATCTTAAGTAAGGTGGCTTTCATGAGCACATATGATCCCATCATCCAGCCACAGAGTCAGGCTGAGGGAAGGCCCAAAAATAATTTAGGCTACGCAGCACTCCCCCTCAGCCCAGATGCTGTTTATTTGACTAGAAAAAGTCCCTGTTTCCTAAGAATAATCGGGTAAGCCAGGCCATCTTCCCTCACCAGGAAGAATCCATTTGGGAGTGAAATTAGGTAGATATTCACCCACTAACAAGTCTTTCCTATGAAGGGAAATATCAATGAACCCCTTTCTTTAAATCAATGAATCAGATTCCTCCAAACATTTCCCCCTCAACATTGGAGTGATTTACTTCCTGATTGCCTGGAGCCAGCTACAGCTAAGTGATAAGAAAATCCTTCGCTCAGACCTGACCATCCCAAGGGTTTCTGGAAAGGGAGGGGAAAAGAATAGGAATTTATATATAGCACCTACTATGTGCCAAGGGCCCTGCTAAGTACATTATAAATATTTCATTGATCCTGACAACAACTCTGCAAGGTAAGTGTTATTATTATCCCCACTTTACAATTGAGGGATCTGAGGTTAATAGAGGTTAAGTGACTTGCCCAGGGTTATACATGCTGAGATTACATCTGAACTCAGGACTTCCTGATTCCAGGCCTAGAGCTCTATCCACTATATCAGCTAGTTTTTCCTGGCTGATGAGAATTGGTCCTAGTCTAGAGGGTTCTTGGGAAGGCAAATGTTATTGTTGAAAGAGAAGCTTGGTTCCCTTTTCTGGCATTTGGTTTAATTAAGGACCCAGTTACACCCTGCCAAGAAGTTCTAGAATCCAGTAAGATAACTTTCTCAAGGTCTAAATACTCAGGGCCACTGCAGTCTAATGCAGACACTCTAGTTCCCAGACCTGCCCACAAGTATTTCTTCACCCCAAAAGATGAGTCAGAACCAGAGAAACCCAAGGCAACGGCCTCAGAGAGAGCCATCATTCACTAAGAATGTCTTCTGACCTGGTGAGGGCAGACTCCCCAATCTCCTTAAGCTGGGTTCAAGTGAGCTTTATCAAAATGGCCTTTTGCTGTTGTTTTGGGCAGGGCTGTGAGGAATTGCTCTCTACCAGTGAAGATCAAGCAGCTTCCCTTCAATTTATAATCTTAGGGTATTGTCAGGGACTGAAGAATTCATTGACTTGTCCAGGCAAGTTCAGCTAGCATGTCAGACAGGATCTGAACTCAGGTCTTCCTGACTCTGAGGCTGACTTAACTAGTTGAAGGGTTTTCAATTCCATGAACAAAACAATATAAATTGTAAACACAAAAAACATGGCAATCCTTCAGAAATAAGAGTGCCCAATCATCTGCCTTGTCTCCTGAGGAACCAGTAGAGCAGACTGGGTTTTTGAAGAGGCAGAAGAACTAGAGACCAAATTGCCAACATTCACTGGATTATGGAAAAAACAAGGTCATGAAAGCAATGAACATGAACTTGAATAGACTCCAGAAAATAGTGGTGGATAGAAGGGCTTAACATTCTATGGTCCACAGGGTCACAAAGAGTCAGACATGATTGAATTACTGAACAAAAACACTTGAATAGTTTTTGAGGGTAGATGACAGCTCTAGTTATCAAGCAGACAAATGTTATGGGAAATGCATCTATTATTTAGAGTACATGGCTCCTATATTTCTAATAGGAGATCAGCACTGATTTAATGTGAAAAATAATTTTATATGCTTAAAAATATTAAGAACTTGAAAGCACCTTAGTAGTCATCTGGTTCAAGCCGCTATTTTTTTTTTCTTAGCTCCTACTCCAGCGCCTTTTTATTTTATTTTAAAATATTTTTCCATGTTTACATGACTCATTTTCTTTCCCTCTTTTCCCTCCCCACTCCCAGAGCCAACAAGCAATTCCACTGGGTGGTACAAATGTTATCCCTTGATACCTATTGTGATAATTAGATTAAGTCTACACTGCCCATCTTTAGATTTAATCACCAAAGGTGAGAGCACCTCCAAATTCTGGGAGGTCCTAACCCACATTTGCTAGAGTGAGTGACAAATCAGAATCAACTGACCCGCCCCCTAGGCGTACTATGAGAAGCATCTATTGTGATTGGACACCCAAACTAGGGAAAGGCACAGGAAATGACACATAAGTAACCCCTTTAAAAAAAGGGAGTTGAGTGAGTGAGAGGGTCTTCAGTTGAAGAGGGTGTCTGGTGAAGGAGCTCTTCTGGTTTGTGGAAGAGTGTTGGCTGGAATGCTGAGACCTTGGTGAGACTACTTTAAATATCTTCTTTTGAATTCCACATGGCGAGTTTAAAGACTGAATCTTCCTGAACTTCTCTTAAGAAACTTCTTTTAATAGACTCTGTGAATGAAGTTTGCTCCATTCACCTCCGGGCCTCTGGCCCTCTGACTCTCGCCTGAGGGTTAATTAGATCTACCTGGATTAATTAGAGGATTGTAGTAAATTACCTACTGGGTTAGATTCTTATTTCCTTATTTCCTCTCTCTATTCTTAATTGTAAATAAACTTCCATAAAAGTCAATTTTGACTTGAGATTATTCTTAATTGAGGATTGAGGTTCAATCCTTTGGCAACCATCTTTTAATATATTGAACCCAAAAAACCCTTTTTCCCCTTACACTATTTTCATATTATTCATTTTTGCTATCAAACTATCTTTTAAAGTCAAAACCCCAAATCACATACCCATATATACATGTGATAAATGATGTCATATGTTCTTCTTTTGCATTTCTACTCCTATAGTTCTTTCTCTCAATGTGGTTAGCATTCTTTCCCATAAGTCCTTCAGGAGTATCCTGGCAAGCCCCTAATTTGAACGATGGGGAAGTAGAGCCCAGAGAGATAAAACCATCTCCCCTAGATTACTGGGAGCCTGTGTCAATCTGGGGAGAGTCTAGGTACCCTGTCCAACACCCTGGAGCTCTGGGACCCCTGCTGGTGTGAAACTGTGGAACAGAGCTGGGAGCAGTGTTGGTAAAAGGTGAGCACACATTAATCTGACTTTTCTAGGGCCTCTGATTCACTGCACGAAGATCATATGCACATAAACAATGTGCTGTTGAATGTGGCACATGTAATGTCATGATTCCAATCCTTGCTCAGCAGTGATCTTATCAGTGGGTGCACACACTCCACTATGAGAGATCGGAGTGCAAGTCGTCCATGACTTTCAGTTCTGGGGATGAATACCTTGGGACCAATAGGATGCCCCTTTTAAAATTTAGCTCGGCAATCCTCACACAAGAGATCTACTGTGTACTAATAGGTCTATAGCCAGAGAACAGAAGCATCTCTGCTGTATATCTTCAAGAATAACATAAACTCTCACCTTGTAGAGATAACTGTGATACAATCTAGATGAGGGGTGAGATGCTGAACTAAAAAAGCCTTTGGGGTCACAGCCTATCTTTAAGATTCTCCAACTCACAGGTGGAGTCTGGGTAGAAGGGAGGGCAGTGCCTTAGATAATGATGGAATCAAGTCTACAACACCGTTAACTCAAACTGCTTTACTGAACCATCATCTCCCAAAGTCCTTCCTTTTTCCCAAGTCACAAGGATGGAAAGAAACAGCTTTTCCTTCACCTTATATAGTGGTGCTGATCTGTGAGCAGTCCAATCCCATTCGGCAGCTTCACAATGGACTCCTTCTCTGCCCTGTGAAGGAAAGACACAACAAGGAGAGACAGTTCAAACCCCAGTTCCCCCCCACATCATTTTCTGGCTCACAGCAGAGACTCTTGGGATACCACCTTAGGGGACCTTTCCATGCCCTGGCTATGTTGGGGCTAAGTCACCTTTGAGTACAGAGACTATACTTGTTAGGGCCATGAGAAATGGTACCACCTTTGTGGCCAGAAAGGAACTTACCCAAAGGTTTCCTTGGAGAGGGCTCCATTCACCTTCATGCTGAAGTGAAATGTGACCTACAAACAGATGAGTGGCTAGAGTATTCAGCCAAGGCCAGAAGCCAAGCAGACACCTCCCATTTCCCATTCCATTAGCAAGCTTTCCCTCACGGATCAATGCATTTCCAATCTAATTCCAAAAGTCCTTATTAGGCTTTCTCTCTCTGAGTGAATCAGAGTATATTTTGGATGTCCACGGTTCAAGGCACAATAGAGAAATTCACTAATTTGCTCTCGTGGTTTCTCTAGATTAGAGTCTGGGTATAAAAGAGAACTGAGGAATCAAAAGGAAAAGACGTATCTAAGGCGACGTAGGGAGACAACAGCAAAAGTAAAGATGGAACCCCAAGGAAAAGTCTCAGTCTTGAAGCACAGATCTCTTTCTCTCATCTTATTAGGCACTAGGGAGGGCCACAGGAGATGGAGCACCAGGCTTGGAGTCAGGAAGTCTCCAGTTCAAGTATAGCCTCAGACACTTACTAGCTGTATAACCTTGGGAAAGTTACTTAACTGCCTCAGTTTCCTCAAATTTAAATGAGGACAATAGCACTTACCTTGCAGAATTGTTATGAAGATCAAATGAGGTAATATTTGTAAAAAGCACTAAACACAGTGCTTGGCTCATAGTAGGTGCTAAATAAATGCTTGTTCCCCTCCATTCCTCATTAGACTTAGAAGTGCACCGAAACCAAACCAGTTCAACACAATAAAGCATCAGCATTGAAAGACAAATGGACAGACCCTCCTATCTTCAACCACATAGACATCTCCAGCAGAAAAGATGATGTGCCCCTACCCCAACCCCAAGCTGCTCCTGCCCAAAAGAAAGGGCACATCAAGTTCACAAACACTTTACCTTTGGGTGAACTATGCTGGTTTTGTGCAAAAACTGTTTTATAACCAGACAATCTGTCATCAAAGTGGTGGGCTTTTCATCAACCTGTTAAAAAACACACACACAAGGAGCCAAAGCCTCAGATCACAAATGTGCCAAAATATGGTACCACTTCTTGGACAAGAATGAGTATTTCACATGGAGCTATTTGAACATTCAGAGAGAAACAAAATTAAAATCAACGAGGTCAAACTGAGAAGGCAGGAAGAGTCTAACAGCTCCTTGGAGATGGGAGTGGGGGTGGAGAGCTTAAAACCTCTTCTGAAGAACTTGAACTTGGCACATTAGAGGCAAACCGATTCTTGGGAAGTATGTAAACAAAGCATACTTGAGGAAGATAGTCCTTCTGGCTGTATAAATAATATCAGGAAATATTTGTAACACTCTCCATAAACCTTAATGTAATATAGAAATGCTAGCTATTATTATTAGATAATGGACCAGAGAAAACAATGCTTAGAAGCAACAGTCTTGACTTGGTTCACATTGGAGGTCATTCTACTCATGATGTTTAAAAAAATTTTTTTAAGGCATTTGGGGTTAAGTGACTTGGCTAGGATCACCCAGCTAGGAAGTATATGAGGTCAAATTTGAGCCCAGCACCTCTTGAAGCCAGGTCTGGCTTTCTCTCCATCATGTTACATAGCTGTTCCTTCTACTTATGTTTTTTTTAAACCCTCACCTTCTGTCTTGGAATCAATACTGTGTATTAGTTCCAAGGCAGAAAATCGGTAAGGGCTAGGCAATGGGGTTAAATGACTTGCCCAGGGTCACACAGCTAGGAAGTGACTGGGGCCAGATTTGAACCTAGGACTTCCCGTCTCTAGGCCTGGCTCTCAATCCACTGAGCTACCCAGCTGCCCCCTACTTAAATGTTTTAAATAAATTCACAGACACACATACCAACAACACAATCGTACTATACATATACATATATAATGAATCTACAGCATTATGTTTCGTTTTGGTTTTTAAAAAACCCTCACCTTCTGTCTTAGAGTCAATACTATGCAATATTTCCAAGGGCAGAGGAGCGGTAAGGGCTAGGCAATGAGGGTTAAGTGATTTTCCCAGAGTCACACAGCTAGGAAGTATCTAAGGCCCCATTTGAACCCAGAACCTTCTAAGTCCAGGCCTGGCTCTCAATCCAGAGACCCACCTGGCTGCTGAAGGTATTGTTTTAAAGTAGCCCATCAACTTAACAGGCCTATATTATTTCTCTACCTTTCAAACATAAAAAAAATAGCACAAAATATAGAGAAGAATCAGTGTTGAAAGAGCCCTTAAAGATCACTTAGTCCAACCTCTAATTTTACAGAACAGGAAAATAAGGCCTAGAGAAGTGGGTCCAGTATCACCCAGGCACTGACTGGCTAGATGAAGATTCAGACCCAGGTGCTATAAATAAAATACATCTTTGAAATCTGTGATACAACAAAGGAAAGCCAGGGTTAGGGAACAGAATGAAAGCCCACACTGGGGAAGAAGAAACATCCCAAAGCAATCTTGTAGCTAAGTAGGTCATAAAACCTGTGCTCTTATGGTTCTATCATGAAGGAGCCACAGGAGCTTTGGAAATACATGGAGAAATCTTGAAAGGAAGCCCATGATGTTGCCAGGTAACACCAGGGCTTCCTTTCCAGCTCTTCCCTAGCTCTAATCCCCAGGAAAGGAATACCACTGCATGTTTCATAGAAGTGTTCTGCTGCTGGGACCTGGGCACTGGGCTTTTCTGGCACAGCTGGAACACCCCCTTCTTATACATAAAAAAAGCTGCTAGTCCTGGGCACCAAGTCACATGACTGTACTCTGTGCCCTCACTGTACTAATTACCCAGTGGTGGTGCTCACAGTAGCAAAGCAGGTTGTTAAGGGGAGCATCATTTTTAGATGCCGGCAGACAGACGGTGCAGAGGCTGGGTTCACAATTAACATCTGCACCCTAACAGGCAGGGACTTTAGAATGATTTGAGGTTCCCTTGTGCATTATTTTCTCAATGTTCTAACTCAGTGGTTTCCAACTGTTTTGAGTATGAGGACTCCTCTCTAGAGTAAAAAAAAAAACCCTTAGTAATTAGCATTTTTTAAGCATCGGTATAACTGAGGAAGTCTGGCAAAAAAAGCTATGATTTCAGTAGCACTTTTTAATGAATTTCTATTAATCCCAACAATATTTACACACATTTGAAAAACAGTACTACGTGTTATACATGTATATGTCGAGGTATCGCATACAGCTATATGGAGCACTTTTTCAATCTACAGTCTCATTCTACAAATATGCTGTGAACAAAGATGACTGGAGGACAGGCCGCTAATGAAATGTTTCCGCTGTGCCAAACAATCTGGTCCTCAAAATGACTCTGCTTGATAGGTATATGGATTTGATGACACCATAAAAGAATTCACAGGGAAGGAGTAGTCAGGTAGATTACAAACCCCTCATGGGCAGCAACTGTTTTCTGCTCCTGTGATGCCTACAAAATTCCTTCCTGAGTACATAGCAGATACTTAAGAAACAGCACGGTTTGTTCTTTTCTCAGCAGAAGGGCTTCCAGCCACTGGTACTATGCTGATTACCAGACTCTAGGAAAGCAGGTAGCCATCAGGGCATGCAGGGCTGGATTAGGAATTCTATACTAATGGGAACCCAAAAACAGTTGGAGAGAACATCAAATAGAAGGTGAGAGCACAGGACCTAAGTCTTATCCAGCCATTAGCTGAGCTGTCCTTCAGCACCAAGTCAGTAAACTAGATCTTTATAATTGTTATAAGGGCACTGGCTGCCCTGCCGCTAACTATAGACAAGCTTGGGCAGCCCATGGCCAGAGAAGAAAAACACTAGACTTGCCCTTCTTCTCATCCCTCTCCACTGTTTCAACACAAGGAGAACAAGATTTACCCGAAGACAAAAAAAGTCTGTCATTGCTCCTCTGGGAATGCCCAAGCTACAGGAGCTCTACCAAATCCACAGCCTACCCACCTTGTTACTCTATAACTAGCTGTGTGGCCTTGAACAAGTGACTTTACCTCTCTGAACCTCAATTTCCCCAATCCTATACCTATATAAACAGGTGCTAAGTCATATGTTTTTCTTCTACATTTCTATTCCCAGTTCTTTCTCTCAATGTGGAGAGCATTCTTTCTCATAAGTCCCTCAGGATTGTCCTGGATCATTGCATTGCTATTAGTAGTAAAAGTCCATTGCATTGGATCATTCCACAGTGTTTTATTTTCGGTGTACAGTGTTCTCTTGGTTCCGCTCATTTCACTCTACATCAATCCATGGAAGGTTTTCCAGTTCATGTAGAAATCCTCTAGTTCATCATTCCTTACTGAGCAAAAGTATCCCATCACCATTATATACCACAATTTGTTCAGCCATTCCCCAATCAAGGCTATAATCCAGGGGTCGGCATCCTTTTTGGCCGTGAGAGCAATAAATGCCACATTTTTTAAAATGTAATTTCGTGAGAGCCATACAGTGCTCACAGTGCCACTCCTGTAACAGCGCCTGAAAAAAAATGGACTTCATGGCTCCTGCAGAAAGACTCATATCTGGCCCTCAAAAGAGCCAGATATGGCTCGGAGCCATACATTGCCGACCCCTGCTATAATCTTTTGGTTTTCCTTTTCTGTCTGGTCTATCTGGCTCTTCATGGCCTCCAGCTGGTCATTTCTGGTCTTCAATTTGCTTATCAATTCATTTGATTTCTGAACCTCAATTTCCAATTGTGAAATTCTGCCTTTTAAACTGTTATTTTCTTGCCAGATCTCTTTCATCTTTCTCATGACCTCAGATTTGAATTCTTCAAGAGCTTATGACCAATTTTCATTTTTTTGGGAAGGTTTGGATATATTTAATTGTTTGTCCTCTGCTTTCTGGGTTTTTTTCTGTGCAAAAGTTATCAAGTGTTAGAGCTTTTTTCTTGGTCTTTTTGATGGTTATTTCTTGGGGCTTGCTTGGCATCATTATGCTTTCTCAGCCAGAAGTCTGAGTAAGGCAAGCAGACTCTCTTTGTATGGAGTTAAGGAGCAGTTTTTGCCTGAGGCTACTTTGCAAGTCTCCTGACTTCCACTGTCTGCTAGGCCTCTGCTGTCTGGGGTCCCTCTCAGCTTCATTCCTGCACCCAAGATCTGCGCTCCCCAGCCTCCTGGGGTCTCTAGTCTAGCTGTTTTCAGAGTCAAGCCCCATGGTGCTAGTCAGCTGCCCAGAGCCCAGAAATTGGCCCACACTTGCTCCTCTGCCTGAGGTTTTCCCCTGAGTCTCTGCATACCGAGCTGCTTCCACTGTCCGCTGCCTCTCTCAGCTTCACTCCGTGCCCAAGATCTGTGCTCTCTAGCCTCCTGGGGTCTCAGGTCTTGCTGCTCTCAGGGGCAAGCTCCTCGTGATCCCAGTTAGCTGCCAAGAAGTTAGATTTTTCACCCCTGCTAGCTCTAACTCTGTGCACAGCCTCTGACTCTGATACTGCACTCTATTGTAGGGTCCCTTCTTTCATCTGGATTTAGTTTTTTTGTCCTTTGGAGGTATGCTGTATGGGTTTGGTGAGGAGAGAAAAGCGCCCTTCTTCTACTCTGTAGCTACCTTAACCTGGAAGTTGCTCATTCCCCAATCAAAGAACACCCCCCTCATTTTCCAATTTTTTGCCACCACAAACAGTGTGACTATGAGTATTTTGGTACAATCCTTTTTTATTATGTCTTTGAGACACAAACCTAGTAATGGTATTGCTGGATCAAAGGGGCAGGCAGTCTTCTAAAGCCCTTGGGGCATAATTCCAAATTGCCTTCCAGAATGGTTGGATCAATTCACAACTCCACCAGTAATGCATTAGTGTTCCAATTTTACCACATCCCCTCCAACATTTATTATTTTTCTTTACTGTCATATTGGCCAATCTGCTATGTGTGAGATAGTACCTCAAAGTTGTTTTGATTTGCATTTCTCTAATCAGGAGGGATTTAGAACACTTTTTCATGTGATTATTAATAGTTTTGATTTCTTTGTCTGAAAACTCTCTATTCATGTCCCTTGACCATTTGTCAAATGGGGAATGGTTTGATTTCTAGGACATTTGACTTAGTTCCTTATAAATTTGAGAAATTAGACCTTTGTCAGAGTTTTTCATTATAAAAATTTTTTCCCAGTTGTGCCTCCTTTACCAAGCTGTTGGCTCATTTTCATGATTTTCCTGTATGATTCTTATTTCTTTTTCCAATTTTTCTTCTACTTCTCATATATGATTTTTTTTTAATTTTTTTTTTTTATTTAAACCCTTGTACTTCGGTGTATTGTCTCATAGGTAGAAGATTGGTAAGGGTGGGCAATGGGGGTCAAGTGACTTGCCCAGGGTCACACAGCTGGGAAGTGTCTGAGGCCAGATTTGAACCTAGGACCTCCCGTCTCTAGGCCTGACTCTCACTCTACTGAGCTACCCAGCTGCCCCCCTCATATATGATTTTAAAAATCCTTTTTGAGCTCCTCCATTAGTTATTTTTGGACTTGGGACCAATTCATATTTTTCTTGGAGGCTTTGGATGCAGCAGTATTGACTTTGTTGTCTTCTTAGTTTGTGTTTCGGTCTCTCCTCTCACCAAAATAACTTTCTATGTTGCATATCTTTCTTGTTGTTGCCTCATTTTTTAGCCTTTTTCTTTTCTTTTAGTTTAAAAAACTGTTAAAGTTGGGCTCTGTAGCTGTGGTAAAGGCAGCACTGTTCCAAGCTTTAGGTTCTTTGTACAGCTGCCTCTAGAGCTACCTCTGGGGATCTATAAGCTTTCAGTTTTTCCAAGGTGGTATGATGTCAAGAGAGGAGTATTTAAATATTCCCCTGGCCTGCGCCCTAAGCCACACCATTCTGCCTTGGAATTGTGGCCAGGGTCCCCTGCTCCCCTTTGGCCTCAAGCAATGGTGTGTGCTAGTGCTCTTCCTCAACCCTGAGACTGTGACCTCACACATCCATTTTGATCTTGTCTTGGTGAATGGTATAAGATATTGATCTATGCCTAGTTTCTGCCAAACTACTTTCTAGTTGTCCCATCAATTTTTACCAAATAGTGATTTCTTATCTGAATAGCCTAGACCTATATTTAGTCAAATATAAGGCTTCTATAATCTTTTACTATTTGTTGTTTACTGTTAGATCTTACAGGAGAAGAGAAACTCATGCAGAAGCTGGATAAGATTGATACACATCACTCCACTGTCCTTTCTGCTATGGAGCTGTCCTAAAGATGATTTCAGTGAGCCTACAGAAGATGAAGTTATATCCAAATATTTCAATTACAAGAAGAAGTATAAGAAGTATATCTTATAACATCTGGGCACTAGTCTATAGAACATTAAATATAAAAGATAAGAGCCTTTCCTTAATTCTTCACCACTTTGAGCTATTCATGGGCAGCCACGATGTCAACATGGACAAGCAGGCTTTGAAACAGCAATTTGGCAACTTTGGGGCAAAGACAAAGTCATGGTCATCAAATACATGGACATACAAAGATCCTGGGGCTTCAGTTTCATTGCATTGACCAACCCTATACACACTATGGCTGTCATGCTTGTCATAAATGGATGAGTGTCTGATAAACCAGAGTGGACCACAAGAGAAAGTCATGCATTGAAAGTCAGAGCTTGAAAGGCACCTCCTTTGTGGAAGGAATAGAGGGGTTGGTTACTCCAGAAGGAATGGTGACAGGAGTTATGGCTAGAGAAGTGGGGGAAGATATGGTGGACAGAAAATGTTGTGATAAAAGCCAAGAAGGCGATAACTGTGATTCTGGAGACTTATATAAGAACAATAATGGCAACTGAGGTGACATGAGCCACACAGAGTAAAAATTCTTCTTCCTGACTCAAGAAGTTCCTTACTTACAATGGCCATATTTATAGAGATTATTTTGCAGCTTGCTGAAACATAGTACATTTAAACCTTCTCTCACCTTCTTTCCTCTTCACTGGTCTCTTAGTTTGCTACATATTGGCCTGGAGGCCTCTAATAAGATGATCAATACTAACTTTCATTAAGAAAGTCCCCATTCCTAGGGGTTTCAAAACCCATTTGCAAAAGTTTTATTCTTGCCTCTTGATAATTCAGTCAACTATTTTCTAATTTGTAGAGTTTCTGGCCTTGCCTTAGTTTTTGCTACAGTTGAGAAACCTAGACAAAACTATGATAATGCCTTACTCCCTTAGCAAACAGCAAGCAGGTATCTAAGTTACTTTACCTGCCAAACTTGGTAATAACTTTTATTTTCAGTTCCAAATTCTCACCTTCTCTATACCTCTTCCCCATTCAATGAGAAGGTAAAAAATGTTTTGGTAAAACTGCAGCAAGGGAGACTCTTTGGTAAGTGGCCGTTATACATGTGAAGTCATGCGAAACTTTTCTATGTTAGCTATGTTGCAAGAAAAGAAGCAAGAAAAATAAAGAAAAAAAAACATACTTCCATCTGCACTCAGAGTCCTTCAGTGCTCTATCTGGAAGTGGATAGAATTTTGCTTCATGAGTCTTTAGAAACTGTCTTAGATTTCTGTATTGATCAGAATAGCTGAGTCTTTCACCATTGATTTTTGTTACAATATTGCTGTTTTTCTAAAGATTGTTCTCCTATTCTGCTTACTTTACTTTGTATTCAATGGGAATCTTTCCAGATTTTTCTGAAACCATCTCTTTTGTTATTTCTTACCCTATAATAGTGCTCCATCACATTCACACTCATTAATCCATTCCCTAATTGATGGGCATTCCCTCAGTTTCCAATTTTTTAGTCACCATAAAAAAAAGTTGTTATAGGGGCAGCTGGGTAGCTCAGTGGAGTGAGAGTCAGGCCTAGAGACAGGAGGTCCTAGGTTCAAACCCGGCCTCAGCCACTTCCCAGCTGTGTGACCCTGGGCAAGTCACTTGACCCCCATGGCCCACCCTTACCAATCTTCCACCTATGAGACAATACACCGAAGTACAAGGGTTAAAAAAAAAAAAAGAGTTGTTATAAATATTTTTGTACGCAGAGGCATGATAATCTTCCTCTTTCTTTGATCTATTTGGGATGTAGCCCAAGTAGCAGTATTGCTCAGCTAAAGATTATACACAATTTAATAATTTCTTGACCATAGTTTCAAATTGCTTTCCAGAATGGTTAGATTAACTTCACAGTTCTACTAACAATGCATTAATGTACCTGTTTCCCCAAATCCTTCTTCTCCATTTCCTTTTCGGTCATGTTTGCTGATCTGATGAATGAGAGGTGATGTCTCAGAGTTATTTTAATTTTATTTCTCTAATTACTGGTGGCTTGGAGTAGTTCTTCATATGGCTATTGAGAGCTTAGGTTTCTTCTTCTGAAAACTGCCTGTTTATATCCTTTGACCATTTATCAGTTGGAGAAAGAGAGGTTTTATTTTTTATTATTATTACTGCTCCTCATAAGCTTCCAAAGGATAAATCCCAGACCTATTGTCTTAAGAAACTCCTGAAAAGGTTTGTCAATGTCTTTTAATTTTTTTAATTGGAAGAGAAACACTTGTACTTTGGCTTCACAAAGCTTATTAAATACCAAAATAAAAAAACAAATCCTAGCCTTAATCCCTGGCTCGGTTAGACTATGAGCTCCCTGAAGGCAGAGATTGGCTAAGCACAGGGCCTGGCACACAGCAGGCACTAATAAGTGCTTGTTGACTGATTGGCCTGATGTACTGAGATGACAGCAAGCTTGTGACTCCACTGAAAGAAAAGACACATGAAACATTTCCTTCATCTCAAAGAAACTTTCTCCAATGAGAATTGCCATTTGAATGTGGCAAGTATAAAATTCTTTTTTTTTTTTTCAAATCACTGACCTAAGTCATTGTTTTCTTCTTACTATTATTTATTTATTTGTTTGTTTGTTTGTTTGTTTGTTTGTTTAACCCTTACCTTCCATCTCAGAATCAATACTGTGTATTGGTTCCAAGGCAGAAGAGCGGTAAGACCTAGGAAATGGGGGTAAAGTGACTTGCTGGGAAGTGTCTGAGGTCAGGTTTAAACCCAGGACCTCCTGTCTCTAGGCCTGGCTCTCAATCCACTGAGCTACCCAGCTGCTCCCTCTTCTTACAATTTATAGAGTTCAAACAGAAGATAGTTTACATACTAATAATAGCAATATAAAGACAAGCAGTGTTGAAGACTTTAAGAACTATGATCAATGCAATGCTCAACCACAATCTCTGAGAAGCAATGATGAAACAAGCTACTCACTACCTGACCAAAAAATAACAAACCCAGGGTGCAAAATAAGATGCATATTTTTTGGATATGGCAAATACTAAAATTCGTTTTGTTTGAACATACATATTCATTACAAGGAATTTTCTTTTCTTCTTTTCACTGGGATTGGGAGAGGTAAAAAGGAAAGAAAATACATTTTTGTCCATTGAAAAAGCAAAATTTTAAAATAAACCAATAGCACAAAAAAATTTAGGGTTTAAGAACTAAAGTTTTAGAATCAAGATTAAACAGAAATTTAAAATTTAGGTTAACAGTTTGATTCAGCAAGTTGAACAGAAACAATTTTCAGCATACTCTGGAAAATAATTTCTCTAAATTTTAGAGATTAAAATCATTCAGATCTTCCTTAACCAATCCTTTTACTGATTTCCCTTTCCACCTGATCAAAAGCTGAATTTAAGACATGATTGTTTTAATTGAGTTAATAAAAGAGCCTTCTACTCCTAGCCTGATCATTATCCTAATCAATTTAGGATTTCCTGATTTGATCAGTTCTCTTGATTATTTTTTATTTTATTAGTTATCTTTTTAAACATTATTTTCCTTTTAAATTTTGAGTTCCAAATTATCTCCTCCCTCCATCTCCTCCTCCACCCACTGAGAAGGCAAGTAATATAACATTGATTACAAGAAATTATGTAAAACATATTTCCATATTAGCCATATTTCTCTCTGGAGGTAGAGAATATTTTTTCATCATGAATCCTTTGGAATTCTCTTGATTAGAGTAGCCGAGGCTTTCACAGTTGATCATCATTACAACATTGCTGTTACTATGCTCAGTGATCTCCTGGTTCTTCTCCTTTCACTTTGCATCCATTCATATAGATCTTGCCTTTTTTTTCTGAAACTACCCCTCTTGTCATTTCTTATAGCACAATAGTATTCCATCAGTCATATTAAAATACTCTCCAATTGCTGGGCATCCCTCCAATTTCCAATTCTTTGCCCCCACAAAAAAAAAAAGCTGCTATAAATATGTTTGTACATATATGTCCTTTTACTTTTTCTTTCATCTCTTTGGGATATGGTAGTAGCTATACTATCATATATCAGAATCTATTCAATTTTAGATCAGAATATATTCAATTTTATAGCCCTTTGGACATAGTAACAAATTGTTCTCCAAAATGGTTGGAGCAGTTCACTAGTCCATTCATTACTGTATCTATATTTCCCTTATCTCTTCCAGCATTCCTCATTTCTGATAGGTATGAGGTAGTACCACAAGTTGTTTTATTTGTATTTCTTTAATAAAGAGATTTTGAGCATTTTTCCCTATGACTATACATCACTTTGATTTCTTCTTTTGAAAACTGTCTGTTATTATGTCTGTCCTTTGACCATTTATCAATTCAAGAATGGCTCTTATTTTTATACATTTGACTCAGTTCTATAATCAGTATATATTTGAGAAAGGAGGCATTTATGAGAGAAACCTGTCATAAAAATTTTTGATTCTCTATCATACTTTTTAATTTGGTCTTCCAAACTTGCCTTTTTCTGTTGAAAGCACTAGCATCCTTTCAGTATCTAGAGTTCATAATTTCTGCATAATTCTGGATTCCTCGTTCTCCCTTACCCCACAAAGCCAAATCTTGCTATTTCTATTTCTATTTCTATTTCTTTTGCCACTGGCTCCTCAATCCCTTCCCTTTAGTCACAGCCACAACTTTGCTTCAGGCCTTCACTGCCTTCTCTCCTAGGTTGCTACATCATCTTCTTAATTGGTCTCTCTCCCTCCTTTGCTCTCGTAGTGTGAATAAGTCACTTTGCATTAGAATGTTCCAGAAACCAGGGGTTTCGGTTTGTAAACTGTCTCTGTGCTAATTATGCTCTGCATACTTCTAAGTACTCTCTAGTTCATCCTACACACTGTGGCCAAAGTGATTTTCCTTAGGCAGAAATCTGACCGAAGAACTCTCCCAATCAAACGGCTCCAATGGCTTCCTATTACTTCTAGAATTGGATGTCAATTCTTCTATTTAGCTTTAAAGATTTCCCCAGTCTGGTCCCAACCTATCTTTCCATCCTCCACCACCTATATTCTCCAATCTGGCCAAATTGGCCTTCTTTCTGTTCCTCACTGAAGACATTTGCCATCCTATCTCCATGTCTTTTCACTGGTCATTGACATCTCTGGAATGTACTCCCTCCTTACTGATGCCTTTGAGAGTCCTTTTTCTGCAGCTTCCAACAACATCTTCATGATCCTACCAAACGTTAGTGACTTTCTTCACAAACTAACTTTGTACATCTATAGTAGGACCCACTGTACATTGATCCCAACCTAGTGATGTCATTTTGGTTCCCTTTGAGCATGAAAGCCAATAACCAAATAAGCAACAATATATTTATTAACTTTATGTTTCTGTCGCATATATTTGACATGTATTTCTTGTCTCCTCCATTAGAATATAAGCATATTATCAAGAATATCAAAGGAAATAATGAAAAAAAATGTGAAGGAAGGTGGCCTACCAGTACTAGATCTTAAACTGTACTATAAAGCAGTAGTCATCAAAATAATATGGTCCTGGCTAAGAGAGAAGAGAGGATCAGTGAAATAGACTTAGGGTAAGTGACCTAGCAAGATAGTCAATGATAAACCCAAAGAACCCAGCTTTGGGGACAAAAACCCACTATTTGACAAAAACTGCTGGGAAAATTGGAAAACAATATGGAAGAGATTAGGTCTAAAATATCAACATCTCACACTCTATACCAAGATAAACTCAGAATGGGTGAATGACTTGAATATAAAGAAGGAAACTATAAGCAAATTAGTCCAACACAGAATAGTATATTTGTCAGAACTTTGGAAAAGGAAAGATTTTAAGACCAAGCAAGAGTTAGAAAAAATTACAAAATGTAATTTTGATTACATTTAATCAAAAAGGTTTTGTACAAACAAAACCAAAGCAACCAAAATTAGAAGGGAGGCAACAAACTGGAAAAAATCTTTATAACAAATACCTCTGACAAAGGTCTAATTACTCAAATATACAAGGAGCTGTGTACAAAAAAATCAAACCATTCCCCAGTTGATAAATGGGCAAGGGACATGAAGAGGCAATTTTCAGATAAAGAAATCAAAATTATCAATAAACACATGAGAAAGTGCTCTGAATCTCTAATAATTAGAGAAATGCAAACCAAAACAACTCTGAAGTATGACCTCACACCTAGCAGATTGGCTAAAATGACAAAAAAAAGAAAGTAATAAATGTTGGAGGGGATGTGGCAAAATTGGGACATTAATGCATTGCCGGTGGAGTTGTGAATTGATCCAACCATTCTGGATGGCAATTTGGAATTATGCCCAAAGAGCACTAAAAGACCATTTGCCCTTTAACCCAGCCATACCACTGCTGGCTTTATATCCCAAAGAGATCATAGGGAAAAAGACTTGTACAAAAATATTTATAGCTGCGCTCTTTGTAGTGGCAAAAAATTGGAAAATGAGAGAATGTCCTTTGATTGGGGAATGGCTGAACAAATTGTGGTATCTGTTGGTGATGGAATACTATTGTGCTCAAAGGAATAAAGAACTAGAGGAATTCCATGTGAACTGGAATGACCTCAAGGAATTGATGCAGAGTGAAAGGAGCAGAACCAAGAGAACATTGTACACAGAGATGGATACACTGTGGTAAAATCAAATGTAATGGACTTCTCTACTAGCAACAATGCACTAATCTAGGACAACTATGAGGGACTTATGAGAAAGAACACTATCCACATTCAGAGGAAGAACTGTGGGAGTAGAAACACAGAAGAAAAAGGATTGCCTGATCACATGGGAGGATGGGGATATATTTGCACCCTAGTGCAAATATTGATAATATGGAAATAGGTCTTGATCAATGACACATGTAAAACCCAGTGGAACTGTGCATTGGCTATGGGAGGGGGTGGGAAGAAGGGAGGGATAGAACATGAATCCTATAACCATGGAAAATGTTCTAGGATACTTCTGGGTTAAGATGGCTACAGAGTAGAAGCAGGGTGATTTGCTCTCCTAACTGACCCATACAGCATAACTTCAAAGGACAAAAAAAAACAAATCCAGATGAAAGAAGGGACCCCACAATAGGGCGCAGTATCAAAGGTACGTGGGATTTGGGCATTTCCACACTATAAGGAAGGGATAGCTTATCATCATCAAAATGATAAAAAAAAAATGATCAAAACACAAGCTGATCAATCTTCCTCCACCCCACCCACAATACCAGAGTCAGAGGCTGTGCACAGAGTTAGAGCTAGCAGGGGTGAAAAATCTAACTTCTTGGCAGCTAACTGGGACCACCAGAGCAGCAAGACTTGAGACCCCAGGAGGCTAGAGAGCACAGACCTTGGGCATGGGAGTGAAGCTGAGAGAGGCAGCGGACAGTGGAAGCAGCTCAGCATGCAGAGACTCAAGGGAGAACCTCAGGCAGAGGAGCAAGCGTGGGCCAATTTCCAGGCTCTGGGAAGCTGACTAGCACCACGGGGGGCTTGACCCTGAGAACAGCTAGACTAGAGACCCCAGAAGGCTGGGGAGCGCAGATCTTGGGTGCAGGAGTGAAGCTGAGAGGGACCCCAGACAGCAGAGGCCTTGCAGACAGTAGAAGTCAGGAGACTTGCAAAGTAGCCTCAGGCAAAAACTGCTCCTTAGCTCTATACACAAAGAAACTGACTGCCTTACTCAGACTTCTGGCTGAGAAAGCATAATGATGCCAAGCAAGGCCCAAGAAATAACCATCAAAAAGACCAAGAAAAAAGCTCTAACACTTGATAACTTTTGCACAGAAAAAACCCAGAAAGCAGAGGAGGACAAACAATTAAAGACATCCAAGAGCTTTCACAAGCTCTTGAAGAGTTCAAATCTGAGATCATGAGAAAGATGGAAGAGATCTGGCAAGAAAAGTGGGAAATAGTTCAAAAAGAAAATAACAGCTTAAAAGGTAGAATTTCACAATTGGAAATTGAGGTTCAGAAATCAAATTAAATGATAAGCAAATTGAAGACCACAAATGACCAGCTGGAGGCCATGAAGATCCAGAAAGATCATATTGAAAAAAAAAAAAAAGATTATAGCCCAAAACCAGTCTTTAAAGGCTAGAATTGGGCAAGTAGAAGCCAATGATCTCACAAGAGAGCTTAATAAAGCAAAGTCAAAAGACTGACAAAATAGAAAGAAACATGAAATATCTCAATGAGAAAATGACAGATCAAGAAAACAGGTCTAGAAGAGACAACTTGAGAATTATTGATCTTCTGGAAAATCCATAGACAAATAGAAATCAAGATATCATACTACAAGAAATTATCCAAGAAAACTGCCCTGATATCCTCCTTGACCAAGAGGGCAAAATAGATATTGAAAGAGCCCACAGAACACCCTCTACACTAAATCCTCAGAAGACAACCCCCAGGAATGTAATAGCCAAATTCAAAAGCTTCTAAGTTAAGGAGAAAATATTATAAGAAGCCAGAAAGAGACAGTTCAGATATCAAGGAACATCAATCAGGATTACACAGGATCCAGCAGCCTCCACACTACAAGATCACAAGGCTTGGAACATGATATTCAGAAAGGCAAGAGAATTGGGTCTATAATAAAAGATCACCTACCCATCAAAACTGACTATATATGTCCAGGGGAAAGTATGGGCATTCAACAAAATAGAAGATTTCCAAACACATAAAAGACCAGGACTAAATGGAAAGTTTGATATCCAACCACAAAAACCAAGAGAAACATGAAAAGGTAAATAAGAAAGAGAGGAGAAAGAAAGGAAACTTTTATCTTTAAATTTCCTTCTTCAAGGGCTTCAATAAGATCAAATTATTTGTATTCCTATATGGAGAAATATTATGTGTAATTCTAAAAAATTGTACTCACTATTATAGAAATTAGAAGAATTAGTCATAAGGAAAGGTTGGAGTACTAACTGGTCTAAGATGATATGGGGGGGGGGGGAAAGAGTGTGGGGGGAAATAGAAGATGGCACCAAGAGAAACTTAAAGGAATAAGAAAAATAGGATAATCTATACCACACAAAGAGGGCATGGGAAGGGGAGGGGATGAATGCTATTATAAGGAGAGGAAGAGAGCATTAATAGGAAATACTTTTAAACCTTAGTCTCAGCAGAATTAATCCTGAGAGGGAAGAGTAGCTAGATCCATTGGGATATCAATTTCTATCTAACCGTATGGATAAAGTCAGAAGGGATAAACCAAGGAGGAAAGGGGGTGGGGAGTTCATAAAGGGAGGGGAAGAGAGGAGGGAGGGAATTCATTAGGCTTTAAAAAATAATAAGAGGGGAATAAAAAGGGAGAGGGTGGAAAGGGTAGTAAACTAAGGGAGGGGACAAGGGGGACTGATTTAAAACAAACCACTGGTTTCAAAGGAAATAGCATAAGAAGAAAGGGTAGAACTAGAAGAGGATACCAAAATGTTGGGGAAAACACAGCTGATAATTATAACTCTGAATGTGAATGGGTTGAACTTGCCCATAAAACAGAAGCAAATAGCAGAGTGGATTAGAAAACAAAATCCTACCATATGTTGTCTACAAGAAACACATGAGGCAGGTGGACATACACAGGGTTAAGGTCAATGGCTGGAGCAAAATCTTTTGGGCTTCAACTGAGAAAAAGAAGGCAGGAGTGGCGATCATGATTTCTGACAAAGCCAGAGTAAAAATAGATCGCATTAAAAGAGATAGGGAAGGTAATTACATCCTGATAAAAGGCAGTATAGACAATGAGGAAATAACAGTACTCAACATGTATGCACCAAATGGTATAGCATCCAAATTTCTAAAGGAGAAACTGGCAGAGCTCAAGGAGGAAATAGAGAGTAAAACTATACTAGTGGGAGATCTAAATATTCCTCTATCAAATCTAGAAAAATCAAACCAAAAAATAAATAAGAAAGAGATAAGAGAGGTGAATGAAATCCTAGAAAAATTAGAGCTAATAGATATGTGGAGAAAAATAAATAGGGACAAAAAGGAATACACCTTCTTTTCAGCTGCACATGGTACATTCACAAAGATTGACCATGTAATAGGGCACAGAAACATGGCAAACAAATGCAAATGAGCAGAAATAATAAATGTAACCTTTTCAGATCATAATGAAATAAAAATAATAATCAGTAAGGGCACATGGACAGGCAAATCAAAAACTAATTGGAAATTAAATAATATGATTCTCCAAAATCAGTTAAAGAACAAATCACAGAAACAAGTAATAATTTCATTGAAGAGAATGACGATGATGAGACATCCTACCAAAATCTGTGGGATGCAGCTAAAGTAGTATTCAGGGGGAAATTTATATCCTTGAGTATATATATTAACAAATTAGAGAGGACAAAGATCAATGAACTGGGCATACAAATCAAAAAACTAGAAAGGGAACAAATTTAAAAATCCCCAGTTAAAAATTAAATTAGAGATTATAAAAGTCAAAGGAGAAATTAATAAAATTGAAAGTAAAAGAACTATTGAATTAATAAATAAGATTAGAAGCTGGTACTTTGAAAAACAAACAAAATTGACAAAATACTAGTCAATCTAATTTAGAAAAGGAAAGAAGAAAAACAAATGATCAGTATCAAAGATGAAAAGGGAGACCTCACCTCTAATGAAAAGGAAATCAAGGCAATCATTAAAAACTCTTTTCCCCAATTATATGGCAATAAATATAGTGATCTAGGTGATATGGATGAATATTTACAAAAATATAAATTGCCTAGATTAACAGCAGAAGAAATAGAATACTTAAATAATCCCATATCAGAGAAAGAAATTGAATAAGCCATCAAAGAACTCCCTAAGAAAAAATCCCCAGGACCAGATGGATTCACAAGTGAATTCTATCAAACCTTCAAAGAACACCTAATTCCAATACTATACAAACTATTTGACACAATAAGCAAAGAAGGAGTTCTACCAAACTCCTTTTATGACACAAATATGGTACTGATCCCAAGGCCAGGTAGATCAAAAACAGAGAAAGAAAACTACAAACCAATCTCCCTAATGAACATAGATGCAAAAATTTTAAACAGAATACTAGCAAAAAGACTCCAGCAAGTGATCACGAGGGTTATTATTCATTATGATCAGGTGGGATTTATACCAGGAATGCTAGGATGGTTCAGCATTAGGAAAACCATTCACATAATTGACCATATCAATAAGCAAAACAACAAAAACCACATGATTATCTCAATAGATGCTGAAAAAGCCTTTGAAAAAATACAACACCCATTCCTACTGAAAACACTAGAAAGTTTAGGAATAGAAGGGTCTTTCCTAAAAATAATAAATGGTATATATCTAAAACCATCAACAAACATCATCTGCAATGGGGATAAATTAGAAGCATTCCCAATAAGATCAGGAGTGAAACAAGGATGCCCATTATCACCTCTATTATTTAATATTGTACTGGAAACACTAGCAGTAGCAATTAGAGAAGAAAAAATATTGAAGGGATTAACATGGGCAATGAGGAGACCAAGCTATCACTCTTTGCTGATGATATGATGGTCTACTTAAAAAATCCTAGAGAATTAACTAAAAAGTTAGTGGAAATAATCAACAACTTTAGCAAAGTTGCAGGATACAAAATAAATGCACATACATCATCAGCATTTCTATATATTTCCAACACATCACAGCAGGAAGAGTTAGAAAAAGAAATTCCATTTAAAATCACCCTGGACAATATAAAACTCTTAGGAATCTATCTGCCAAGACAAACATAGGAATTATATGAACACAACTACGAAATCCTTTCCACACAATTAAAACTAGATCTAAACAATTGGAAAAACATTGAATGATCATGGGTAGAACAAGCTAACATAATAAAAATGACTATTCTACCCAAATTAATTTACCTATTTAGTGTTATACCTATCAAACTACCAAAAAACTTTTTTGCTGAATTAGAAAAAACTATAACAAAGTTCATTTGGAAGAACAAAAGACCAAGAATATCAAGGGAAATAATGAAAAAAAAATATGAAAGAAGGTGGCCTAGCAGTACCAGATCTTAAACTGTACTATAAAAGAGTAGTCATCAAAATAATATGGTACTGGCTAAGAGACAGAAGGGAGGATCAGTGGATTAGACTAGGGGTAAGCAACCTCAGAAAGACAGTCTTTGATAAACCCAAAGAACCCAGCTTTGGGGACAAAAACCCACTATTTGACAAAAACTGCCAGGAAAATTGGAAAACAATATGGGAGAGATTAGGCCTAGATCAACATCTCACACCCTATACCAAGATAAACTCAGAATGGGTGAATGACTTGAATATAAAGAAGGAAACTATAAGTAAATTAGGTGAGCACAGAATAGTATACTTGTCAGATCTATGGAAAAGGAAAGATTTTAAAACCAAGCAAGAATTAGAAAAAAATCACAAAATGTAAAATAAATAATTTTGACTACATTAAACTAAAAAGTTTTTGTACAGACAAAACCAATGCTACCAAATTAGAAGGGAAGCAACAAATTGGGAAAAAATCTTTATAACAAAAAACTCAGACAAAGGTCTAATTACTCAAATATACAAGGAGCTAAATCAATTATACAAAAAATCAAACCATTCCCCAGTTGATAAATAGGCAATGGACATGAATAGGCAACTTTCAGATAAAGAAATCAAAACTATCAATAAGCACATGAGAAAGTGTTCTAAATTTCTAATAACTAGAGAAACGCAAATCAAAACAACTCTGAGGTATCACTTCACATCTAGCAAATTGGCTAAAATGACAACAGGAGAGAGTAATGAATGTTGGAGAGGATGTGGCAAAATTGGGACATTAATGCATTGCTGGTGGAGTTGTGAACTGATCCAAACATTCTGGATGGGGCAGCTGGGTAGCTCAGTGCATTGAGAGCCATGCCTAGAGACGGGAGGTCCTAGGTTCAAATCTGGCCTCAGACACTTCCCAGCTGTGTGACCCTGGGCAAGTCACTTGACCCCCATTGCCTACCCTTACCACTCTTCCACCTATAAGTCAATACACAGAAG